>NC_080177.1:78872588-78912588 GCF_950295315.1 Erinaceus europaeus
TGCATGCATGAGGAGTCCCATTCATCTGCTGACTTCTTTCTCACACTCACGTATGGCTCGCTAGACACAGACATGCCACATGGAATAAAAAAATAAAACAATTGAGGAGTCGGGCGGTAGTGCAGCGGGTTAAGCACATGCGGCGCGAAGTGCAAGGACTGGTGTAAGGATCCCGGTTCAGTCTTCCGGCTCCCCACCTGCAGGGGAGTCGCTTCACAGGCGGTGAAGCAGGTCTGCAGGTGTCTCTCTTTCTCTCCCCCTCTCTGTCTTCCCCTCCTCTCTCCATTTCTCTCTGTCCTATCTAACAAAGACATCAATAACAACAACAATAATAACTACAATAATAAAAACAAGGGCAACAAAAGGGAATACATATTTAAAAAAAAGAAAAAAACAATTAAGGGGGTCAGGATGGCACTCTTAGTTAAGTACACCTGCGGGGGGGCGCTTCAGAAGCAGTGAAACAAGCCTGCAGGTGTCTGTCTTTCTCAATCTTTATCGCCCCTTCAATTTCTCTCAGTCTTATCTAATAAAAATTAAAGAGAAAAAAGGAGAAAATATCAGCTGCAAGTGTGTTGTAACTGAAAAATTAAAAGGGGCTTTGGCAGCGGCACGTAATGAATTCAGCTGAGGGGCAGCTTGGAGTAGGTTTAAATGAATCAAGGTTGTACTAGGGTAGTACAGAGGGATGGGACATATATTTTAGGTACTGCAAACAGCAAAAGGAAACAGTGCTGTCACCTAACCATGTATGTGGACTAAGAGACAAAATTCACAACAGTGGTTCCCTATCAAAATGGCAGCAGAGATAAAGGAATAAAATAAGGGAGGTTGAGAAAAATGTTAAGAGGGGCCGCCCGGGTGTTGGCTCATCTCCTAGTTGAGCGCACATATTACAATGCACAAGGACCCAGGTTCAAGGCCTCAGTCCCCACCTGCAGGGGTGAAAGGTTTGCAAGTGGAGATGCAGGGCTGCAGGTGTCTCTCTGACTCTGTTACTCCCTAGCTCCCCCTTCCACTCTATTTCTAGCTGTCTCTATACAATAAATAAATAAAGTTAATAACGAAAAAAGAGAAAATAGTCATAAATGTTTTCTAAGACTTGTGAGAACTCTGGTGGTGAATTTTGGATGGGGCTTGGTGTCAGCACTATGAATCCACTGCTCCTGGTTGCTTTTTTTAAATTTGTATTTATAGAAAGGAAATTTTTATTTATAGAAAGAGGGGTACAAGTCCACACAATTCCCACCACCAGATCTCTGTATCCCACCCTCTCCCCTGATAGCTTTCCTATGCTTTAGCCTTCTGGGAGTATGGACCCAGGGTCATTATGGGGTGCAGACGGTGGAAGGTCTGGCTTCTGTAATTGCTTCCCTGCTGAACATGGGCGTTGACAGGTCAAACCATACTCCCAGCCTGTCTCTCTCTTTCCCTAGTGGGGCAGGGATCTGGGAAAGTGGAGCTTCAGGACACAATGGTGGGGTTATCTGCCCATGGAGGTCCAGTGGCATCATCTGGAACCTGGTGGCTGAAAAAAGAGTTAAGATATGGGACCAGGTGGTGGCACACCTGGTTGAGTGCACGTGTTACAATGTGCAAGGACCTAGGTTCAAGCCCCTGGTCCCCACCTGCAGGGGGAAAGCTTTGCAAGTGGTGAGGCAGTGTTGGGGGTATGTATCTCTCTTTCTCTCTCCCTCTCTATCACCCCCTCACCTCTTGACTTCTAGCTGTCTTTATCCAATAAATAAATAAAGATAATTTAAAAAAGAGTTAAGATATAAAGCCGAACAAATCCTTGACTAATAATCATGAACCTAAAGGCTGGAATATTGCAGATGAAATTTGGGGTCTCCATTTTGAAGAAAGCTGGTAGACCTATTTTAGTTATATTCCAAAGGGTCCAGGACTATACTAGTTTTTCCTGACCCTGACCTCTGATGTGCAGGTGGATCCAAGTTATTGTCTGGGGAGATAATGTCATCGCTGGAAAAAGGGCTAGAAAGCTGGATCAGCAAGGACTTGGATGATACTTAGATACGTAGAGGAAAATATTGGCAGAACTCTTTTCCACGTAAATTTTAAAGACATCTTCAGTGAAGTGAATCAAATTACAAAGAAGACTAAGGCAAGTATAAACCTATGGGACTACATCAAATTAAAAAGCTTCTGCACAGCAAAAGAAACCACTACCCAAATCGAGACCACTCACAGAATAGGAGAAGATCTTTACATGCCATACATCAGACAAGAGTTTAATAACCAACATATATAAAGAGCTTGCCAAACTCAACAACAAGAAAAAAATAACCCCATCCAAAAATGGGGGGAGGACATGGACAGAATATTCACCACAGAAAGAGATCCAAAAGGCTGAGAAACACATGAAAAAATGCTCCAAGTCTCTGATTGTCAGAGAAATGCTAATAAAGACAGCAATGAGATACCATTTCACTCCTGTGAGAATGTCATACATCAGAAAAGGTAACAGCAGCAAATGCTGGAGAGGGTGTGGGGGTGAAAGGAACCCTCCTACACTGCTGGTGGGAATGTAAGTTGGTCCAACCTCTGTGGAGAACAGTCTGGAGAACTCTCAGAAGGCGAGAAATGGACCTACCCTATGATCCTGCAATTCCTCTCCTGAGGATATATCCTAAGGAACCCAACACACCCATCCAAAAAGATCTGTGTACATATATGTTCTTGGCAGCACAATTTGTAATAGCCAAAACCTGGAAGCAACCCAGGTGTCCAACAACAGATGAGTGGCTGAACAAGTTGTGGTATATATAAACAACGGAATACTACTCAGCTATTAAAAATGGTGACATCACCATTTTCAGCCGATCTTGGATGGACCTTGAAAAACTCATGTTAAGTGAAATAAGTCAGAAACAGGAGTATGAATATGGGATGATCTCACTCTCAGGCCGAAGTTGAAAAACAAGATCAGAAGAGAAAACACAAGTAGAACCTGAACTGGAATTGGTGTATTGCACCAAAGTGAAAGACTCTGGGGTGGGTGGGATGGGGGGAGAGGACAGGTCCAAAAAGGATGACAGAGGACCTAGTGGGGTTGTATTGTTATGTGGAAAACTGAGAAATATTATGTACAAACTATTCTATTTACTGTCAGATGTAAAATATCAATCCCACAATAAAGAAATTAAAAAAAAAAAAAAAAGAAAGCTGGATCAGGGAAGAGAGTAGCTCCCAAATATGGGAAAGATGTATAAATATTGTTGACTGTAAACCCCATCGATTTCATCTGGGGCCCATATTCAGCTTAGGAGCCTATGTCACCTCGCTATTTATTTTCCACTTTATAGGATAGAACAGAGAGAAATTGAGAGGGGAGGGAAGATAGAAAGAGAAAAAGAAAGACACCTGCAGCCCTGCTTCACTGCTTGTGAAACAACCCTTCTGCAGATGGGAAGCCTGAAACCCAAAAAGGGATCCTTACATGGGTCCTTGCACTTCATACTATGTGCACTTAGCCCAGTGCACCAGTGTCCGCCCCCTCAACTTAGTTTCAAGACAGTAGGAGAACTATAGTAGTAGTTATCTATGGAGGTGGGGCTGAGGACACAGACCTCTGGTGACAGGATGGTAAAAAAAAAATAGACTGACAAAAATAGAAAGAAGTTATATTTATGCAATGACTGTCCTATAAATCATTATTATCTTAATAGAAATTAAAGGGGGAAAACTGAAAAGGAAAATCAATCTCCCAAGTAATAGCAAAAAAAAAAAAAAAAGCCAGGGGGCTGGGAGGTAGCGCAGCGGGTTAAGCACAGGTGGCACAAAGCACAAGGACCAGCTCAAGGATCCCAGCTAGAGCCCCCAGCTCCCCACCTGCAGGGGAGTCGCTTCACAAGCAGTGAAGCAGGTCTGCAGGTGTCTGTCTTTCTCTCCCCCTCTCTGTATTCCCCTCCTCTCTCCATTTCTCTCTGTCCTGACCAACAAGAACAACAGCAATAACAATAATGACAACAACAAGGACAACAAAAAATGGGGGGAAAATGTCCCCTAGGAGCAATGGATTGGTAGTGCAGGCATCAAGCCCCAAAGATAACTCTGGAGGCAAAAAAAAATTCCATTTTGAATCCATTTTAATCAGTTTTCAGAGCTTATTCTCTATAGTTTCACCAGAAATCAGTCTAGTCTAGTCTCTGACACAGCAAGAATTATGAGGCATGGAAGCGATAGCTAGTATTGTTTGCTGGGGGGAAGGTGGGGGAACCCCTACAAAAAGACAAAAGACACCCAAAAGACAGCTGGTAACAGTTACGGGAATTATTACTCCTTTCTTCCCATCTCCATCCCTGTGATGTGAAACATCATCTAAACCATTTTTGTTTTATCTCAATGGTTTCCTTTTAAAACCAAATGACAGGCTCAGTTCTTTTCCATTAGGAACTTTTGAAAATCTGTTTTGACTTTCAGGAAGCATCTGAACATGTGAGTGGAAGGCCGGCAGTCCTGACAGGCAGCAGTGGAAGAGAGGACAGATCTGTTTAGCACTGGGGTCAGCAGGTCTTTTTAAGATCAATTTCATTGTGGAAATGTGAAGAGTATGTTTTCCCTACACAGCAGGGCTTTTATTCATTTAAAGACAGTGTTCCAGTTTTTACCTAAATGACAATCTTAAGTTCCTACTTGGTGTGACATAAAATGAGAACAGAAAAATAGGTTTGCCTGTAGAAACCCAAGGGCCATTAGCAGTGGAGCGTAAACTCTGATTCACTTAGAAATGTCCGGGAGTTAAGGCTAAGATGCAGACTCATTTAAAAAAAAAAATTCTATATAGATAGATGGATGGATAGATAGCTATAGATAGACAGACAGACAGACAGATAGAGATAGGTCATCAGATAGATGATAGAATACATAGATTAGACAGATAGATAGATAGATAGATAGACAGACAGACAGACAGACAGACAGACAGACAGACAGACAGACATAGGTCATCAGATAGATGATAGAATAGATAGATTAGATAGATAGACAGATAGACATAGGTCATCAGATAGATGATAGATAGAATAGATAGATAGATTAGATAGATAGATAGATAGATAGATAGACAGACAGACAGACAGACAGACATAGGTCATCAGATAGATGATAGATAGAATAGATAGATTAGATAGATAAATAGACAGATAGACATAGGTCATCAGATAGATGATAGATAGAATAGATAGATAGATAGATAGATAGATAGACAGAGGATAGATAGATGGATGATAGATAAACAGTGATTCTCTCTCTCTCTCTCCCTCTACCTCTCTCTTTCTCTTCCCCTCCCCTCTCCCTTCCTCCTCCCTCCCTCTTCACCTCTCTTTTAATCTATCATCCCTTTCTAAAAGGAAAATATTCCAGGAAGCAGGTGGGCGGGGGGACTATGGGTGAGGTGCTAACACTACAAATGTTTTGTCATTTCTTTTTAGTCATTAAATTATTTATTATTTATATATACCAAGATCAGAGGGAGTATGAGAATGATCCCATGGCAACGGAGCCTCTCTATGGTAGGGACCAAGCTCAAACCTGACTAAGAAGAATTTTTTTTTACTTTTATTTTTTATTTATAAAAAGGAAACTTTGGCAAAACTATAGGATAAGAGGGGCACAACTACACACAATTCCCACCACCAGAACTCCATATCCCATCCCCTCCCCTGATAGCTTTCCTATTCTTTATCCCTCTGGGAGTACGGACCCAAGGTCATTGTGGGGTGCAGAAGGTGGAAGGTCTGGCTTCTGTAATTGCTTCCCCGCTGAACATGGGCGTTGACAGGTGGATCCATACTCCCAGCCTGTCTCTCTCCCTAGTGGGGCAGGGCTCTGGGGAAGCAGGGCTCCAGGACACATTGTTGGGGTTGTCTGTCCAGGGAAGTCTGGATGACCTCATGGTAGCATCTGGAACCTGCTGATTGTCAGAGAAATGCAAATTAAGACAACACTGAGATACCACCTCACTCCTGTGAGAATGGCATACATCAAAAAGGACAGCAGCAACAAATGCTGGAGAGGCTGTGAGGGAAGAGGAACCCTTCTGCACTGCTGGTGGGAATGTAAACTGGTCCAACCTCTATGGAGAGCGGTCTGGAGAACTCTCACAAGGCGAGACATGGACTTTCCATATGATCCAGTGATTCCTCTCCTAGGGATATACCCCAAGGACTCCATAATGCCCAACCAAAAAGATATGTGTACACCTATGTTCGTAGCAGCACAGTTCATAATAGCTAAAACCTGGAAGCAACCCAGGTGCCCAACAACAGATGAGTGGCTGAGAAAGCTGTGGTATATATACACAATGGAATACTATGCAGCTATGAAGAACAATGAACCCACCTTCTCTGACCCATCTTGGACAGAGCTAGAAGGAATTATGTTAAGTGAGCTAAGTCAGAAAGATAAAGATGAGTATGGGATGATTCCACTCATCAACAGAAGTTGAGAAAGAAGAACAGAAAGGCAAACTCAAAAAGCAGAATTTGACTGTATTTGTAGTAGGGCACCAAAGGTAAAATCTCTGGATTAACAGTGAGGACAGAAGTTCAGCTTCACTGTGTGTGGGGGGACGGGATGGGACATAGTCTTTTGGTGGTGGGAATGGTGTTTATGTACACTCCTATTAATTTGTAGTCATATAAATCACTGTTTAATTAATATGAGAGGGGGAAAATCGATTGAATGTCTCAAACTTTTCACACACAGGCCATAGGCTGAATCTTTGATATATCAACTCTCATAAAAGCTTAGACCAGGGAGAACAGAAGCAACCAGTGGCACAGCTGTATACAAATAATGTCAAAGGACATAAACTATGGTGATGTTGTGTATGGTACAGCAAATCCTAACAAAGGGATTTTTCAAAGTTAACCCAATTGCCAAATAATATGATTACAGCAATAACTATCTATTGCCTTTTCGTCATTTCTAACCTTTTTCTCCCCCTTCCATTTTATTAGGAGGTTAGTGATTTACAGCCCAGTTGGTGACACACGGGTACAATTTCTCATCCCACCAAGATAGGTGTCTGCAAAAAACTCTCTCCCCAACTGAGGCCCTTTGCTACTATTCTGCACCAGGAACATAGAGCCTTCTTGCTGCTCTCCTTCCCCGGAGTCCCTTCCTTTGGTGCAATACACCAAACCTCCCGCAGGTTTAACCCTGTGCTTCCTCTTTCTGTTCTTGTTTCTTAAATCCTACCTCTGAATGAGTTCCTCTTGTATTCATCCTTCTCTTTCTGGCTTATTTCACTTAACATTATTATTCCCTCAAGCTCCATCCCAGATGAAGTGAAGAGGGTGGCTTCAAATGCTTTTAAAAACCATATTGTTTTCATGTTTTATTCGTTATTTTAATTTCCGATGCAGTGACTTTTTCTAAGTTTCTTCTTTGATTCTGTTATCTCACTTTCAGTGCTATTTATCTTATGTAAAGATGCTTTTACCACTATAAAATATCTCTCTCTTGCCCACTCATTTTTTTTGTTTATCCTGAAGTTGCCCTGGGTAAATATTGTCAGTCCTGCTTTCTTTTTTGGCTAGCATGTGCCGAGAGTCTGAGCCTGTCTGTTGATTGCTAAACTTGAAGCCATCTTTTCAGGTCATTCTCTTGTGAATACTGCTAGTCAGATTGTGCTTTTATACTGCACTGGAGGCTGCTGCTTCTGATTTAATGAATTTTTTCCTAGTGTAATTGTTCAGCAGCACATCTTATATGTAGGTCCTGCATTAACTTCTTTGTAATATCAAAGAATGCACGTGGATATTTTTAAAAAGAAATTAAACAAAGACCTAGAGTGGAAAGTGTAAGTTTACCATGTTCCCATACGCCTCTTTCAACCTTAATCATCTTTGTGATTTTCTGCTATGAAAGGGAAAGATTTTAGATAGATCACAGTCTTGCCCTTTTGTCCCCACCATGCTTATTATTATTATTATTACCAGGGCACTGTTCATCTCTGCCTGATGGTGTGGGGGATTGAACCTAGGACCTTGAAGTCTCAGGCATGACAGTCTTTTTTGCATAACCATTAGGCTATCTCCCCCACCCTTCTGCTGTCTATCTTACTGATTACTTTAATCTCATATAATTGCATAGCTAGTATATCTTATTGATTACTTTAATCTCATATAATTGCATAGCTAAATCTCTACATCTGTATTTATCCAGGTTAAAGAGTGCCATTCAACTATACACAGTGAGCTAGGAGACAATCGCGCCTTCACACCTCACTCCATGTTGCAGCCCCTTGACTGTCTTGTATTTATCACTTATGTCATGATTTTACAATATCAGGCTTTGGACTGTTTCCATTGTCTTCTCTGAAAAATAGTTAATTGTTCACATGTTACACACAAGCTAGTAATGAGAATTGAAGATGAATAAAAAGGTCTCTAACACTACTACTGGGAAAATGTTCTTATTCAGGGCAGGTCCAGACAGTGAGACTAGATCAGTTAAAGGGTACAGAATCCCTTGGTCCAGGGCCTTTCTTCCTATAAATCAGCGATTGTTCATAATTCTGCCACATTCTAGTTTACTTTGCCGCAGTTACGTTTGGTTTCTGTTTGTTTGTTTTTTGAAACTGCTGTTTATCCAAAATTTTCCAAGTGCCTTTCTTGCTACTTGTTGACAGAATAAACACGCCTTTTCTGTAGCCGAGATCAGCTAGCCGGAGAGTTTTAGATAGATGTACTATTCAGATGTGACTTTTTAAGTGTTGGGTTGTTACATTTCATACTTTTCTTAATTTGCCTTATTGATAGGAAAAAAAGTCTTCAAAAACTTTTCGAAACTATAAACAAAGGGCTGGGTGCACTCAAGTTAAGAGCACACAGTACTAAGTGCAAGGATCCAGGATCGAGCCCCTGGTTCTCACCTGGCGGGGTTGGGGGGTGGATTTCATAAGTGGTGAAGCAGGTCTACAGATATCTTTTTCTCCCCCTCTCTACCTCAATTTCTCTCTGTCCTATCCAATTAAAATGGGAAAAAATGGCTGCCAGGAGCAGTGGATTCATAGCGCTGGCACCAAGCCCCAGCAATAACCCTGGAGGCAGAGAGAAGAAAAGAGATTATGAGCAACATGTAAAGAAAGTCATGACTATAACTCCAAATCACTATGAACTAACTCTGGACAACTGCTTACAAATCTCTATAATAAAAGAGACATTAGTCTCTCAATATTTAATGATGCAATGTGAGATGCCATCATTATACAGAACTTGCAGAAGAAGGGAGTCAGACCTTCCTTGTCTGAAAAAAGACGGGTAGGTCAATAGAAGGTTTCTGGTTACTTTCAACAACAGAAACCCGTCAGCAAAGGAGGCAGCTGATCCCAGAGAACCTTAGAACTGGGTGATGGGTAAATAGCATAATGGTTATGCAAAAGATTTTCATGCCTGAGGCTTCAAAGTAGCAGGTTCAATCCTCCACACCACCATAAGAGAGTTAAGCAGTGCTCTCACTTAACAACAACAAAAAACAAACAACCCACAACAACAACAAAAAAAACCCTGAGTTTCAACAATAATTCACTCTGGCAACCAATGGTATTCTCAGGCCCTATGTTACAGCTAGCCCCTCTGTGTGGACTATTGGGCTAGCATGCCCAAACCGGCGGGGGGGGGGGGGTGTTGTTGTTTGTTTATTTTTCTTCTTCATTACTTAGTTCACAGTTTGACAAAATTTTAAAAGTATGATTTCACACCCACACATAGAAAGTTAAGTCGCCACACCCTCCTCCAAAGTTCTGTGCTCCAAACCAATTTATTTGTTATTGGTACATGTGAGATGAAGGTGTTCATACCTTATCTCTGGACTGTGAGAGTATAGAAATTTTAATATATATATATATATATATATATATATATATATATATTAGGTCTTCTCTGTTTAAGAAATGCTCTCCAATCTTCATATATTGCTGGTGATATGTAAAAGTTTAACAAATAAGATTGGAATGGTGTGCACAAAAAGTCAACTCCAAATGGATCAAAGACAAGCACCTCAGACCAGATACACACAAATATATAGAAGAAAACAATGGCAGAATGACTTACGCTTCAGAAATGCCTTCAAAAGGGCCGGTTGGTTGCACACCTGGTTGAGTGCACACGTTACAGTGTGCAAGGACCCAGGTTCCAGTCCCCAGTGCCCACCTTCAGAGGGAAAGCTTTGCAGTGGTGAAGCAGGGTTGCAGGTGTCTCTCACCTCTCTATCACCTCCTTTCCTCTCAATTTCTGGATGTCGCCATTGAATAAATAAATCAAGACTATTAAACAAATTTCAGTGCCTTCAAAGACTCAAATCTAACAGCAAAAACAAACCAATGGAACTGAAAAAGCATTTGCACAGCAGAAAGAAACCATCACTGAAACAGAAAGACACCCTACAGCGTGGGAGATCATTATAAACCATAATCAAGTAAAGGGCTAATAACCAAAATACGCAAAGATCTCAACAAGAACAAACAACAACAAAAGCCCATATGGCTACCTGTGACCACCTGTGAACTGTTTGACATACAGCGTCTTCCTGCATAAAAGGGACAGAAATACTTCTCACCTTTGCTATAAGCATTATGCAAAATAACACACAATTCATTCCTGTTGATTACTCTTTTTCAGAACATCACCATCATTTATGTCCTCTGACATCACCATAATTTATATCCTAGCTGTGTCTTACAGAGTAATGCCATTGGTTGCTTCTGTTCTCCCTGGTCTAAGCTTTTAGGAGAGTCAACATTTTCTTTTTCAGAACAATACGATCTGTGGTTTAACAATCCAAAGCAGCTAGGAACCAATTCCATATACCAGAGTTTGGAGGCAGCCTTAGTCTGGTGTACACTATATTCTAATGTCATGCAAACAGATACTCCTCAAATCACGGCCCCATCTACTATGACCTACTGTAATGAAAACAGAGCCTTGTTTTTTCTGAGCATTAAAGCTGGTACATTTTTGACCCCTTGGAACAACTAACAAAATCAGAAGTTCTAACTAGCATGAAGAAGATGATATCCTGCAAAGTCAATTTTCATTACTCACTAGTATTGGGAGGTTATGTGTTTCTGAGCATGACTGAAAAGGGGCAGGATTTCAGGAGAGTTGGATCCATTTCTTCCCAAATCAGGACTCCAAGAGGCCTTATCTAATGATGTCTTAGGATTCCCAACATGACCAACAAACAGGAACAAGCCGCTCTGTCGCACTGGTCGTCATGCAAATGGAAACCCAACCCACAATGAGAGATCATCTCACACCCAGCAGAACGGCTACTATAAAAAAAAATGAAAACAACAAATGTGTTAGTGAGCACTGTTGGTGGGGATGTCAAATGTGCAGTTGTTACAGGAAATGTCATAAAGAGGTCTAGAAAAAATAAAAACAGGGGCCGGTGAGGTGGCTTCATGCATGCCTGAAGGTCCTAGGCTGGATCCCACCACCACAAAAAGAGAGAGAGAGAGAGAAATAGAATATCACAAATTGCAGAGCAACATTCTAGTCCTCCCACCCAAAGATTGTTCTTTTGCCTCCAAGGTTATTACTGAGGCTCCGTACCTGCACTATGAATTCACTGCTCCTAGTGGCCATCTCTTTTTTTTCCATTTTATTGTATAAGACGGGGAAATTGAGAAAGGAGGGGATGATAGAGAAGGAGAGAGAAAGACAGACACCTGCAGACCTGCTTCACCACTTGTGAAGTGAACCCCCTGCAGGTGGGGAGCCGGGGGCTCAAACAGGGATCCTTGTACTTCGTCTGTACTAAGTGTGCTTAACCAGGTGCACCACTGCCTGGCCCCCTTGCTCTCTTTTTTTATTGTCTTTATTTATTGGACAGAGACAATCAGAAATAAAGACAGGGGAAGATAGAGAGGGAGAAAGCCAGAAAGACAGCTACAGCACTGCTTCACCACATGTAAAGTTTCTCCCCTGCAGGTGGGGACCAGGGGCATGATGAAGGAAATAACTTCAGAAATCTGGCAGAATGAGCCCGAGAATCTTGCTTAGTGGTTTGCACCACTGAGCAGCAGGCAGCTGTGATTTCTCCATGACCTAGGTAGCTGGGAAGAGCATCATCTTCAAGGAACGCAAAATCAGGACCGGACCGAGTGGTGGTATATCTGCTGGAGTGTACACAGTGCACAGTGTACAAGGACCCAGGTTCAGAGCCCCCAGTCTCACCTGCGGGGGGTAGGCTTCATATGTAGTGAAGCAGTGAAAACAACTGTTCATTCATTAGCTAATTAATCAACAAAGCAAAGAGCACAAAATCATCTGCATCAAGTACTCTATGGTTACCATTCTCTTACTTGGCCAAGTGGCTTGACAAACGCATGTTAGTAATTATTAGGATCACATGTTCTGCGAAGGCCTTCAGCTTCGGGACAAGGAGGGTGGTGGAGTGGCTGTTCTTTGAAATAACACTATAAGCTGTAATGATCAAGACCCAGCCAGTGGTCACTGTAAGTCACTGTGAGAGAGATCATGAGAAGAAAAAAAAAAAAAAAAGGATTCTTGCTAGAGGTGACATTTAGAATTCACAAATGCCTTGTGACTTAGAAGCAATGTCAGGGCAGCTGCACATCTACACAAAACGGTGAGACAGTCCAATGGCAGTGCCACAGGAGCCAGGAGCACAAGCAAGCAGACACCCAATATAGCAGTGACTCCTAAAGCAAAACAAACAGAACACATACCATTCACCTCCTAAAAAGATTAAATCACACTCCAAGAATTAACGAAAAAAAAAAAAAAAAAACACTTCCCACAGAAGACAGCCGAGTGACCTTGCTAAGGGAAGAACTGTGTCGACGGAATAAAATGCAGCATGTTTTGGTCTCCTGGTTGGCATTTCTGCTCAGCTGTAGGAATGATGACCAGGCTAAGTCATGGTGGAGAATCACAGAGCTTAAACATCACATGTAACGACTAGGAAATCGAGTGGGCTGATAGGCTGAGGAGCTTGGGCAGGCTTCTCAGCAGTTTAAGGCCCGACACAGACCCCAGCCTCTTTAGAATGTGTACCTACATGTACCTCCACACACACACACATGCACACGCACACACACACACACACGCAGGCGCGTACCTGCAATAAAACAGTTTCATAAAGAGATGAACAAACTCTGAGAGTTATCATATATTTCTCCCTTACATCCCTAGACTGCAAAGATGATAGTAAAATCCCCTCATTTATAGGCTTCCCAGTACTGATTCACCAGTTCAACAGCAGAAGCACCATCACACTTGCTACCATGGTTACAGAATGGTCTGACACTCAGGAAGTTTGTGGAACTCACTACTCTGCTATCTCTGCAGTCAAACTCCAGTGCTGACTCAGGCTTGTGTGTCTGACTCATCCTATAGTCCCAAACCCCACCACAGCACCTGGCATGTTCACTATTGTGTCAACAAGTAAACGGGTCTTTTGTTTGTCTGTTTTTGTTTGTTTTTGCCAGAATACTAACAGCTATGCGTGTTTTTATTTTAAAAGATTTGCTATTTTATGCTTATAATTTAAGATATTTAAATCATCTTAAACTGATGTTTTAAAAAAAAAATGGCAAAGTGAAACAGTCCTAACTATGGCTTTTGGCTCAACTGTTAAGTATTTTATCATCTTCCTGAACCTCTGTTTTATTGTCTAAAATAAGAGTATGGAAGAAGAATATCAACATTTACATTCTAAGGTCCTCTGAGGACTACAGAAATAGTGCCCGGTTTACGGCATACCTTAAAAACTAGCACTGAGTGGGTTTTGAGTTTCCCCTGTAGTTGCCTTGGTAGGACTGGACCAAGTAATTTCACAGGCCTATCAGGGCCACAGGCTGGTGTTACCCACCCCTGACCTAAGTGCTCAGGAATAGTTACCCTGTTTGTTGCTGTTTAGAAAGTTTCTAAAATATGTCTACTAACTATCTACAAAATGGAGGACACTCCCCAACACTTCATCTGCACTATTCCAGCCTTTAGGTCCATGATTGGTCAACAATTTGTTTGGCTCTGTATGTTAACTTTCTTTTCAGCCACCAGGTTCCAGATGCTACCATGATGCCCACCAGACTTCCCTGGACAGACAACCCCACCAATGTGTCCTGGAGCTCTGCTTCCCCAGACCCCACCCCACTAGGGAAAGAGAGAGGCAGACTGGGAGTATGGATCGACCTGTCAACGCCCATGTTCACTGGGGAAGCAATTACAGAAGCCAGACCTTCCACCTTCTGCATCCCACAATGACCCTGGGTCCATGCTCCCAGAGGGATAAAGAATAGAGAAGCTATCAGGGGAGGGGATGGGATACGGAGTTCTGGTGGTGGGAATTGTGTGGAGTTGTACCCCTCCTATCCTATGGTTTTGTCAATGTTTCCTTTTTATAAATAAAAAATTAGAAAGTTTCTAAAAGTCTCAAAGAAGGCATTTCTGACCATTAACAAAATGGTTAGACTTGGCTCTCTGGAAAAGTATAAAGTGAGGTCTGAAACTAAACAGAAAGAAAGAAAGAAAGAAAGAAAGAAAGAAAGAAAGAAAGAAAGAAAGAAAGAAAGAAAGAAAGAAAGACTTCCAGAGGCATTCCTGGCCCCACGTCCTCTCTGCTTCTCAAATGCTTCTTCAAACAATACCCACCATCACCACTTGCATTTCTGCATCCTTTCATGCTCCCCCAAGACCAGTATTCCAACATTAATGTTCGCCGTGCCTGAAAAACTCTTAAGTCCTTGCCCCAGCCAAAGAAACACTCCTTAGTGAGTCCATTCTGCTGGTCTCTATCTGTGGCCAATTGGTGCAGTTGATCACGACTTATCAAACAGCACAAGTATGAGACAAGGGGACACAGGGCAGACAAGTTTATTAAAAAGCAAAGCACCCAGACACGGTTTTGGTTGTGACAGGGCAGAGGGACGCAGGTGTTCTAGGCTATCTGTCTGAGTTGAGTTATGGCAAAAAATGACTGTTCTCCAGGTCTTCCTAGGATTTGATACACACACTCACTCATCCTTTCCAACCCTGGACACACCTGGCTTCTAGGCATCTTCATCCCCACTCAGAAGCTCTTGCGAACCAGAATCTCTAATTAGGTTTATAGGCACAGTGAAGCCTCAGGCTGAGCACTGACTCCTCTGGAATTATTTGAAAACTGACCTGTGCTGTTTCTACTCATGCTATGAATGAGCTGTACTCCCTCTAGAAGAAAGTGTCTTCACATTGTCTGAACTGTGTGCAGTATTATAGTCTCTGGGTTCTATTAATACAGAGAGATTCAACTGAACTCTGCATGAAATGCAGTGAGAATCACAGCAAAGTCTGCGGACAGATGGCCTTGGCTTTAAATTCTCTCTCTAGCTGGGCTACTCTGGGCAAGCTGCCTAAGCCCACCAAGCTGCTTTCCTCACTTACACCCAAACTGTGAAACTGTTCTCCTAACTTGCAGCAAGCAGACTGCAGGCACAGAGCAGGTAGTAGCTTAAACTAGGCAGGGATGTTGATGCTTCAACCTACAACCTGCCAGAGCAGAGCATGAAGTCCTAAGTGACTTTACGAAAGATTGGGACAGGAGACGAGCAGTCAGGAATAACAGGGGTACCTAAGTACTGCGGGTGAGTAACAGGAGTGACGAAATACTACTGGTGAGTAACAGAAGTAACTAAGGATTGCTGGTCTCGTGTGGAACTGGTTTCAAATCCCAGAATTTCACTACTATAAAAAAAAAGCCACCTTCTGCAGGACTCTCATGGACCTCCTGTGAAACTGGCTGAAATAAAGGCAGCTCTGAGTCACCTGTCTGAACTCTGTGTGCATGTTCAACACTAGGAATAAGAACATGTGATGAGGGAGGGAGGGAGGGAGGGAGGGAGGGAGGGAGGGAGGGAGGGAGGGAGGGAGGGAGGAGATAGCAAGCATAGTGCTTATGCAGAGACTCTCATGCCTGAGGCTCCAAAGTTCAGGTTCAATCCCCCCGCACCACCAAAAGCCAGAGGTGATCAGGGTTCTAATAAAAAAATAAAATAAATAAAAATTAAGCAAGTGTTATAAACTGCTGACAGGCATGTGCCCCAGTGAGACTTTGGGGAGAAAACTAAGGTTCCTCTCAGCCCTCACTGATGTGCCCTCTGCTTACGAGGGCACTACCTGGTGGTCATTACCAGAAAAGACAGGGCAGAATCAGACAATTTTTTATTCACTCAGCAAACATTCATATGCCAGACAAGTGCTCAGCACTGGATATGAGAAGTAAAAAAATTCACTGGGAGGCGAGAGGCCGGGCAGTAATGCATCCAGTTAAGCACACATAGTACTAAGTGCGCAAGGACCCACCTGTAAGGCGAGACGCTCCACAAGCAGTGAAGCAGGTCTGCAGGTGTCTCTCTTTCTCTCCCTCTCTGTCTCCCCCTCCTCTCTCCATTTCTCTTTGCCCCATCCAATAAAATGGGAAAGAATGGCTGTCTGGAG
Source organism: Erinaceus europaeus (assembly GCF_950295315.1). Taxonomy (NCBI): domain Eukaryota; kingdom Metazoa; phylum Chordata; class Mammalia; order Eulipotyphla; family Erinaceidae; genus Erinaceus; species Erinaceus europaeus. Next base: position 78,889,064 of record NC_080177.1, read on the forward strand.
CAGTGGAGCCCCAGCGATAATGCTGAAGGCAAAAAGAAAGGGAGAAAAAAAGAAAGAAAGAAGGGAAGGAAGGAAGGAAGGAAGGAAGGAAGGAAGGAAGGAAGGAAAGAAAGAAAGAAAGAAAGAAAGAAAGAAAGAAAGAAAGAAAGAAAGAAAGAAAGAAAGAAAGAAAGAAAGAAGGGGAGAGAAAAGAGAGAGGGAGAGAGGAAGGGAGGGAGAGAGAAAGGGGGAAAGGCAGAAAGTTAGTTCATTGGTGGCTCTCCATGGGTCAGCTCCCTGGCAGGACAGCACTGAGTGGCAGGGCTGCAGGTAGCTAGGAAAGTTCGGGGAAGACCGAGATGCTGATCTGAGCTGAATGACAGTCTCTGCTCTCTCACCTGAGGGAAACTGTTTGCAGATAAACTGCTTTCCTTCCTCCGAGCTCCGTCCTGTCTGACTCCTTCTGCCTCCATCATGCATCTTCCTGTCACACCAAACCAGACCTCATTCCTAAATGAACATTCCTACTCAAGCCTCTTCGGAGGAAGGGTAGGACTCCAAAGGGATTAGAGTTCATTTTCTTTTGTGTAGGCTTTCCCTGTTTCCCCATGACTCAAACTGCCCCTGAATATTTCCTCTATAGTTCTCCTGCCTCCCTTGCCTCCTGAGAAGCAGTAGGTGAGGGGTGGTGGGGTTTTAAAATATAAGAGAAATGGCCTTTTCTTCTCCCTGCTTCACCCCGTGTCATTGGAAGTAAACATTTCAGATCTCTTATTTCAGGATTTCCTGTGGCATGTGCTAGTGAGTATCTAGTTTTCGTCCCCCGAGGGTGTCTTTGATTTAGGGAAATGGTAAAATTTTAAATAACTCAGATGGGCGAGTGAACAGGGTTCGTGTCATCATGAATCTAAAAATGAGCTCAGCTATTAAAGAAGGAAATTGACTTTCTTGGGTGGTTGGGAGGCAATTTAAAAAGAGGGGGCTCCTCCAAATGAGTTTTGAACTCTGAGGAGTTCAAGCTAAAAAAAAAAAATCACACATAAATGGAGGTTTGGGCAGTGGCACGTCCAGATAAGCACACAAAGTACAGTGCAAAAGGACCCGGGTTCGAGCCCCCTGCTCCCCCACCTGCAGTGGGAGCGTTCCACAAGCGGTGAAGTAGGTCTACAGGTATCTCTCTTTCTCTCCCTATCTACTCCTCTTCTCTCAATTTCTCTCTGACCTATCACATAGAAGATTTAAAAAGGAAAAAATGGCCACTGGGAGTGCTTGGATTTGCAGTGCTGGCTCTAACTTCCAGCGATAACCTTGGAAGCAAATATATATATATATATATATATATTTTTTTTACAAAGATATTCTAATGCCTGAGACGCCAAAGTCCCAGGTCAATCCCTTGTACCACCATAAGCCAGAGCTGAGTAGTGCTCTGGTAAAAAGAAGAAAGGGAAGAAAGGAGAGAAAGAAAGAAAGAGAAAAAAATACATATATACTATATGTCTCAATAGTATATATTATGTGTGTATATCCACATATATACATATAGTATGTATAATATATAGATATAGATATAGATATAGATATAGATATAGATATATGGAGAGAGACAGAGAGAGAGAGAAGGGTTATACTCGTGTAGGGTACCAGTCTTCCCAGGATTTCACCATCACGCAAAGTCCCAAGGTGATCAGCAGGAATGGCAATGTGAGGATGAGGACTGGAACAGCGACGGGTGCTCACAGGGTGGCCGGGCACATGCTCTCGGACCCCTGGAGGCTGGAGGGAGAGGAAAGTACACACACAGAAAGGGAGGAGAGGGGGCCGAGTGTGAGCTGGGGGTGAAGCAGTGGGAAAGCTCTCCTGGGCGGCAGCAGTGAAGCTGAGCCGACTTACAGGGCTGGTGTGCCCACGGTCAGTAGAAGTCGCCACAGACAGGAAGGAACCTACATGGCAAAGCGGAAGAGAGGAAGAAGCCAGAACTGAGAGAGCCTGAGATCTTTTCCATGACAGCCGTGCTTCTCCTCACAGATGATGGAAAGCAGAAAGAATGTGTGAGCAATGGAGTATCTGGGGACCATTCCTCGCAGAAATAGCTGACTCAGTGCCTCAAAGACTGTTTCCAGTGGCCTCAGACACAGCTGCGTTAACAGGCCACAGCCTGAGGGGGCCAAAGGTCCTGGACTTTGAATGTCTTAACCGTCCCGTGACTGAGAAACAGCAGCCCTGTGTTGAGTCTGAACCTGTTATTTTTAGATTCAGTGACCACACCCTATTTTTAAATAGTTTTCATTGGAGGGGGCCGGGTGGTGGTGCACCTGTGTGAGCGCACACGTTACAATGTGCAAGGACTTGGGTTCGAGCCCCCAGCCCCCACCTGCAGGGGGAAAGCTTTGCGAGTGGTGAAGCAGGGCTGCAGGTGTCTCTTTGTCTCCTTCCCTAACACTCCTTTCCCTCTCGATTTCTGGCTGCCTCTATCCAACAAGTAATTAAAGATGATTAAAAAAGTGTAATTTTAAAATAAATAGTTTGTTTTACCAGGGCTCAGCTCTGGTTTATGGCGGTGCAAGGGATTGAACCTGGGCCTTTGGAGGCTCGGGCATAAGAGTCTCCTTACATAACCATTGTGCCATCTACCCTCACCCCCTAAATAGCTTTAATCCTTTACCCATTGTGTTTTCTGCTTCCCACCCAAACCTACCAATTTGTATCTGAAGTTCCTAATATTTGTAAACTGTGTTTACCGCCCAACTCTCCATCCGCACTACTCCAGCCTTTAGGTCCATGATTGGCCAACAATGTGTTTGGCTTTGTATGTTAATTCTCTTTTCAGCCACCAGGTTCCAGATGCTACCATGATGCCGACCAGACTTCCCTGGACAGACAACCCACCAATGTGTCCTGGAGCTCTGATTCCCCAGAGACCCACCCCACTAGGGAAAGAGAGAGAGGCTGGGAGTGTGGGTCCACCTGTCAACGCCCATGTTCAGTGGAGAAGCAATTACAGAAGACCTTGAACCTTCTGCATCCCACAGTGACCCTGGGTCCATACTCCCAGAAGGATAAAGAATAGGAAAGCTATCAGGGGAGGGGATGGGATATGGAGATCTGGTGGTGGGAATTGTGTGGAGTTGTACCCCTCTTATCCTATGGTTTTGTCAATATCTCCTTTTTTTAATTAAAAAAAAAAGAAGAAGAAGAACTCTGAGCTTGAAGGGAGAAGCTTTGGGGCTGGCCAGCACTCACTTCCATGCTGGTAGGGTTGGTGAAGGCCAACTCTCAATTCTCAGACACTGAACTCGAGTCTCTCTAAGTAATCTTCTGGGTATCTCCCATCTCTGACAATCGACCAAGGACAAAGAGATCCAGTCAGGGCCTAGATCCATTTCTCTCTGTCCTATCCAACAATGACGACATCAATAATAACTACAACAACAAAACAACAAAGGCAACAAAAGGTAATAAATAAATAAATATTTAAAAATTTTTTAATTAAAAAAAAAATTGGCCTGCAGTGACCTCTTCATTTTGATCTTTCCTCCTGCCAGAGTGTTTGGAAATCCAGATTCTGGCACACACAGAGTTCACAAAGAGCTCACTTAGCTGGGAGACCAAACATCAAACTGACTGGCAGATTCCTAACTGGCTGCTCCAGATAGATCAGCTCTTCCAACAAACCTCAGGCCTACTGTACACTGAGAAAAATCCTCAGGAAAGAAAAAAAGAAAACCATCCCAGCTTCCTAACAGTACAGGCCTATGCTACAGGTATGACAGAAGGCCTGCCATTTTTCAGTCTCTCCCAGACAGGTGGGGATTCAGAGAAGCCATGACTGCCCGGCACCTTCCCCCAGGTAATGTCAGGTAGCCTGGAGTGTTCCAGAACAGGCCCACATGCACTGGACCAAATGTCCCAAGGCTGTCTTTCCGCTCACACGAAGGCACTGCTGAATTAGATCAAGAACAAGGGGAGCTGTGGTGAAGTGACCCGGTGTCCACCCTCAACCATTAGCTGAGATTCAAATGTCAACCCCCTGCAGCCCTCACTGCGAACTACAAATGACTCCTTCTTGCTGAGGCCTTGACTACAGAGTAGGAGTCAACAATCCCAGAGGGGAGAGAACAGTTCCCCTCTTTGCTCTTTCCAGAAACCAGATGCATTACATTATCAATACATATAACCCTTAAAACATGTTTAAGGAGGTCTGGTGGTGGTGGTGCAGCCAGTAAAGTGCAAAGTTACTCTGAGTCAGCTGTGATGTGGGTTCAAACCCCTAGTTCCTAGGCAGGAGGGAACTTCAAAGGCAGTGAAGCAGTGCTATAGGTGTCTTTATCTTCTCCTCCTCTTCCTCCTCCTCCTCCTTCTTCTTCTTCCTCTCTCTCTCTCTCTCAATCTCTCTCTCCCTCTCTCTCTCTCTCTCTCTCTCTCTCTCTCTCTCTCTCTCTCTTCCAGAGCACAGATCAGGCGGAGGATTGAACCTGGGACTTTTGAGCCTCAGGTCTGAGAGTCTCTGCATCATCACCCCCCACACACCTACAGGCGTCTCTCTTGCTCCCTCCCTCTCTATCTCCCCCTCCCTCTCAACTTCTGTCTGTCCCTATACAGAATAAATAAATAATTATATTAAAAAGTCACCAAGTGTCCAATTATTTCCTCATAAGAGATGAAAAAGCAGTGTTGGCCTTTACAACAGTTATCTTAAAAGAAGCGCACGTAGTACCACTCTCAATACCCGGTGTGACCCTCCACCATCCAGACCAGGTAAGAGCCAAGAATGCCCAGTTCAGATGTATCCCTTACCTACTTCTGCCCCCACCAAGCTGCTGGATCAGTTACTTAACCTATCAATCCATTACAAAGGGTTGCACAATCTTTGTAAGAATTACATGACTTAATATCAACAGACTTGACATGCTTCCTGACTCATTGCTAGATATAATCCAGGGATTTTTACTTGTGTGTATGTGTGTTGAGTTTTGAGGGTTGTTGTTGTTGTTGTGTGTGTGTGTGTATGTGTGATGTTTTTATTTATTTTATTGTTAGAGACAAAGAGAAATTGAGAGGGAGTCGGGCGGTAGCGCAGCGGGTCAAGCACACGTGGCGCAAAGTGAAAGGACTGGCGTAAGGATCCCGGTTCGAGCCCTCAGCTCCCCACCTGCAGGGGAGTCGCTTCACAGGCGGTGAAGCAGGTCTGCAGGCGTCTGTCTTTCTCTCCCCCTCTCTGTCTTCCCCGCCTCTCTCCATTTCTCTCTGTCCTAACGACGACGACATCATCAACAACAACTACAACAACAATGAAAAACAACAAGGGCAACAAAAAGGAAATAAATAAATATATATATATGTTAAAAAAATTTAAGAAAAATAAAGAGAGAAATTGAGAGGAAAGGGGGAAATACAGAGAAGAGAGAGAGACCTGCAGCCCTTCCTCACCACTTGTTGCTATCACTTCCAACATTCTACACCCTGTTGACGATGCTGGCAAACTCTCTGTAAAAAAAGCATTGTAAGAAGTACCTTGTTTTTATTATTAATTTGGATCCTTTTAAAAATATTAATTTATTTATTAGATAGAGACAGAAAGAAATTGATCTAGACAACATACTCTATGCTACATGACGGAAAATGGGTTCTGATATTGGGGCAGCTTGGAATGTTCCTACTCATGATCATAGAATGTGAGCTCAGATCTAGATAGATACAGAGGGCACACACCACTCATGAAGCTTTCCTCCTGCAGGTGGGGACCAGGGACTTGAACCTTGGTCCTGACTCACTGTAATGTGAGAGCTTAGCCAGGTGTCGCAAATACATTATGTTTTTAAAACTAGGAAGTCTGTCCCCTTGACTCTGCCATCATAAAGGAAGTCACTAGACAAGACAGGTGCTGCTGTATGTACAAACAGGGGCAGTCCAGTGGAAGTCGATACCTAAAAACCCCTTAGAGCTTCCAGAATGAAGGTGAGAGGAGAATAACTTTTGTTATTCACAATAACTCCTCCAAAACATACCTGAGTGCATACTAATGAGATGACTCTAGTGGGATGAGGCTGGTTGTTAAAGAGAGACTAGAGATTAAACTCAGTCACCAAAGGCCAATGATTTAATCAACCCTTCCTATGTAATGGAACCACATAAAAACCATAAGTGACAGGGTTCAGAGCTTCTAAGTAGGAGGATACCCAGAGGTGTGGGGAGGGCGTCTTGTCTTCTAAGGGAAGAGGAGCTCCAGTACTTTTTTCCTTGCCTTCAGTCCCTGCCCCCAATACCTCATGCGCCATATGCATCTCTTCCATTTGGCTGTCCCCGGGTTTATCCTTTCCAGTAAAATGGCAATAGTGCTGCCGAGAAGGTGACTCAGCAGCTCCAGGAAGGGCTGGCATGCCTGAGGTCTGGGGTTGGATTCCTCAGCACCATGAATGCCAGAGAAGAACAGACTTTTGGTCCCTGGCTCACTCACGCTCGCTCGCTCTCACTCTCTCTTTCTCCCTCCCTCTCTCTCTCTCTCTCCCCCCCATTTTCTCTCATTAAAGGTTTTTAAAATAATAATTATAAATAAAGTGCTTTTCTGAGATCTGCTAGCCATTCTATAAATGTATCAATTCCAACATGAGGTCATGGTAACCTAGCACTCAGAAGTATGGGAAGACCAGACTTGTAATAGACATCTGAATATTCTACTGGGGGGCTATTCTTGTCCAAACGAGCTCTTAACCTATGGGTTCTCTGCTCATTTCAGGTGGCTAGTGCCAGGGTGTAGACATCTGTTTGTATCCACAGAAAATTGGAAGGTTGAAATATGAAGAAAACCTACACATTTGATGTCAGAAGTCTTATGAGTAGAATAGCAGTTGTACTTCAGTCATAAAAGTTGAAAAAGAAAAATGTCATTATAAAAAAAAATAAGATGTAATACTCCAATTCCATTTCAGGTTCGACTTGTGTTTTCTTTTCTAATCTTGTTTTTCAACTTCGGCCTGAGAGTAAATTGTACGAAGTTGTACCCCTCTTATCCTATGAATTTTGTCAGGGTTTCCTTTTTATAAATAAAAATTAAAAAAGAAGCACTGAATACAGTCAGAAATAGACAGATAGATATCAAGTGAAGGAAAATTGTCCATATGACTTAGAAGTATCAAACAAGTAAATGCAAAATAAATTAAAATAAAGGCCTGAGGTTAACTTACACCCCAGGAAAATCCTAGGTCCATTTTCTCCAGAACTCAAGGCCAGACTTCATAAACTGAATACTGACTTTCAAGGCTTTAACAGCTGGGAGAAAGTCTAAGCTTGTCAGTCAAAGACTGGCAAAGGACAAGAGACTGGCTCACTTAATGACGACCATTATGGCCAATACCAGGCCACTGCAGCACCTGGAGTCATAGTCAGAGAATCCTAGGATTCCCCCACAGATACAGGGGGCCTAGACCTCTAACAGATCCCTCTCTCTACCACCACTGGTTACTTCCAACAGGAATGTCAACAAAAACTCTTCTGTGGGTGTCTCCAGGAACTTACCCTCACTATAAACTAGCAAATCTTTATACAGGTTATACAGGCTCCTGTGCTAAATATAAGTATCTATGGACTCTGGGTCAGATCTATGTGGTAAACAGTTAATCGAATTCGTGTGTGTGTGTGTGTGTGTGTGTGTGTTTTAAGTTTGGGAACTACTCTCTGCCCTAATCTGGATTCCAAGCTTTATACTCAAGTCTGACATCATTTTCCTAGATAATATTTCTAGTCTATCTCCATGTTAACTATCAAGCTCAGGCAAAGATTATTAAAGTCCCGGGCTCCTAGGAACATACCTCAAATAGACTCCCTAGCTTCTTTCCACCCTAAGGTCCCTATTCTCATTTGCTCTATTCCTACTCTTCAATTCTGACTTAGTAAACATTTTGTCTTGCTTTATATCTTACTGCCTTTCAGCAACCAAGTTCTAGATGCTACTACTAATTTTGTCCATCAATATTAAATCACTAATAATTAGAGAGAGAGATGTGCAGTCTGACGAGTGAGCAGAGAAATCCACGTTAAAATGGCGAGATAACATTTTGTGTCACCAGACCGACAATAACTAAAAAGTCTGATAAAGCAAGAGGATAGAAGGAAACAGTAATTGCTAGTGGGAGTGTAATGACCACCACTCTGGACAACAACTTGACACATCCACTAAGGTGAAGATGTGCATCTTCCAGAACCCAGCACTCCTCCCGCTCTAGAGATTCTCAAGCATGTGTTCCTCCACCGATACACACAGAGGTTCACCACAGCTCTGGTGCAATATCAACAGGTGGAACCACCTGACTCTCCTCTGAAATAATTGGGTGAGTAAACTAATAGATTCATGTACTGCAATGCTACTAGCAACACAGCTCAAATAGATCACCATGAAAGGGAAAGAGGCTGAGGTTGGAGGAATGACTAAATGGGGGTAAGCCGATGTAATGGCGTGAAATTTACATCGCTTTGCAAGCCAACGTTATCTCATCGACACATTTCAAAAACTGCTGTCAAAAGGATACATACAGTCTACTAAGGTTGGTGGACATTGTGAGAAGGACTCTGAGAGGGAGAAGGCAGAGTAACCCTCGATTAAATATGATACCAGAGATGGAAGTGGAATCTAAAACTCTCTGCCCACTGAACCACCTTCCTGGTCAATGATTTATGGTTTTTGTTTGCTTGTTTGTTTTTGCCTTTGCTTTTGCTTTTGCTTTTTTTTTTTTAGTGATTTAATAATAATTAACAAGATTGTAGGATAAGAGGGGTGCAATTTCATATGTTTCCCACCACCAGAGTCTTATGTCCCATCCCCTCCACTGGAATCTTCCCTTTTCTTTAACCCTCTGGGAATATGGACCAAAATTATTTATGGGGTACAAAAGGCAGGAGGTCTGGCTTCTGTAACTGTGTCTCTGCTGGACATGGGTGTTGACATGTAGATCCAAACCCCCAGCCCATTTCTATCTTCTTTCCCTAGTGGGCTAGGGCTCTGAGGAGGTGAGGTTCCAGGACACATTGTGGTTTTTCTGTTTGTTTTGTTTTTGTTTTTTGGTTTTGGTTTTTTTTGTTTTTTTGTCTCCAGGGCTATTGTGCTTGCACCATGTACACTTAACCAACTGTGCTACCACCCAGCCCCCCTGAGCCAATTTATTAAGTCCGGCTAATGATTCTTTGCATCTTCTCGGGTGAAATTTGAGGACATGGTGTTGAGTGAGAGAAGCCAGAAATTAGAAGGACAAATATCAAAATGATCTCACCTAGTGTCACATCTTATGAACGTTTCTCTGTTTCAATTCCAGATATGCTTTATATCTTCTGGAGAGAGTGTTTTAAAACATAATGTGTTGGGGTCCCGGTGGTAGCACAGAGGGTTAAGTGCACATGGCACCAAGCACAAGGACAGAGTAAGGATCCTGGTTCGAGGCCCTGGCTCTCCACCTGCAGGGGGGTCGCTTCACAAGTGGTGAAGCAGGTCTGCAGGTGTCTGTCTTTCTCTCCCCTTCTCTGTCTTCCCCTCCTCTCTCCATTTCTCTCTGTCCTATCCAACAACAACAATAGCTATAACAAGAACAACAATAATAACAACCACAACAAGGGCAACAAAATGGGAAAAATAACCTCAAGAAGCAGTGGATTCATAGTGCTGGCACTGACCCCCAGCAATAACCCTGGAGGCAAAAAAAAAAAAAAAAGGTTCAGAAAGGGAGAATACAAAGTGAAACATGGACTAGACATGGTGGATTACACCAAAGCAGATAACTCTGGGGAGGAAGTCGGAAGGAGGGAGGAGACAGAAAAAAATTTGGAGGACTGGTATGTAATGAAATTGTACACGTATCAATGAACACACTGTCGATCATTAACTACCTCAAAAAAATGTGACAATGAGAGAAGGAGGGTAGGAGATGGGGAGGAGCAGGGTTTGATTTTAGGAACACCTCAAATATTTTCTCAAAGTTCTGACACCTCTAGGGTGAGGCTCACTTTCCTGCATGCCTCTCCCAATGCATACCAACTGATACCATCTGATCACGACCCACTCAATGCAACCAGTACCACGTCGGCATGTTTCACTTCGGACAGCATCCAGAGACGTCAGGCGTGGAATGTCAACTCTTTAGCTTCATTACTCTGCCATCAGGTTCCAGATGCTACCATGGTGCCAATCTGACTTCATTGAGCAGACCAATGTGTCCTGGAGCCCCACCCCACTAGGGAAAGAGAGAGACAGGCTGGGAGTATGGACCGACCAGTCAACGCCCATGTTCAGCGGGGAAGCAATTACAGAAGCCAGACCTTCCACCTTCTGCAACCCGCAATGACCCTGGGTCCATACTGCCAGAGGGTTAAAGAATAGGAAAGCTATCAGGGGAGGGGATGGGATAGGGAGTTCTGATGGTGGGAACTGTGTGGCGTTGTACCCCTCTTATCCTATGGTTTTGTCAATATTTCCATTTTATAAATAAAAATTTAAAAAAATATTTTCTCTCATAGATTGGGGCAGGAAGGAGAGAGAGATGAGAGAATGTACGCCAACAAACAGAGCAAGGTGTTAGCATGTGTTGCGCTTCAGTGCTGGGAACGGGCCTGTCACACAGTGTTCCATAGTGTTCTATAGGCTTGGAATACTCTATAACTGAAAGCAAAACTTTTCAGAGAAATCATGGTGGGAACAAAGCTCTAAGTCTCACAACATAATCACCATATGTCTAAAACCCCGGTTGCCTTGGACAGCAACCATTCTCCCTGACCCAATCACCCACCTCAAATGCTGGAGCCTATGCCAATTACACTTTTTTTTTTTTAAATCAAAGCCTTCTACAGAGAATATAGTTGCTAGACTTGAAAATATTCACAAGAATGTACCACAGGGTCTGAAGGTAACATAAAAAGAAGGATTCGGGAAATGTTTGGGCAATAGCAACACCAATGAAAGCATCAAAGAATTACATCTCTCCCAAGGTCACTACTTTGAAGAAAGTAAAATCCATTTATACTCTAAGTCTGGGTTTTTGGTGTGTTTTTTTTTAATCCAGCAGAAACTAAAGGCATTCCTCTTGTGACCATCAATGCTACCCAATGTGGGAGAAGATATACTGCCCAGAGAATGACCTAAGAATGAATGCCAGGACCACATTATAAATGACAGCATTGCCTTAATAAGCGCAAGTCATTCAACTCAGGGCTTACAAAGCAGTGTCAATTATTACAGATGCCTGTATCATCCAAGAGGGATTTACCTAGGTATTATGCTCAGAAAATAAGAAGCTTATTCATCAAACACTGCACCCCAAGGGTTGGCAGAAAGGAAAACACTATTTTCCAGTGAGATCAGCTCCAACAGCAGCTGCAAAAAAATAGGAGAGAGTCCACGCCAGGGAACAGGAGAGGCAACAGAGAACCTGACCAGCATAGAATGATGCCTTCACTCAGGCAACAGCTGGCTATACTATTTCTGAATCTGCTCACCCTTGAATCCAATAATCACCAGGAGCAAAGCCTGAAAGGCCCCAACTCATTCTGCAGCTAAGAATTCCTTTGTTCATTGTCAGCCCATAACACAAAGCATTCATTATGTTGACAACACGCATTGCAGTACATTCAACAAAGTGTAGGCCGTTCACAGATCTTTCTTCGTGTCCCGGATGTTTACTGAGAGCCTACTATGGTCAAGCACTGCACCGGTGTGTGAATGGTTCACTAAGGCAGCTATGTTCTTCTTGATAAGCATGTAAGTTAACTAGATTGTTCTCAAAGCAAATGACCTATTTCTTGTAATGAGAATGTAGCTCCTGTCACTTGTCACTGTATAGATCTTTGTACACAAATTACCTTTAGAAGCTGCAGGAATGCATTTTCTCCCTATAAACCATCACCCATGGAGATGTCTGTGCATATAGTTGCTGGATCTTAGAAAAGATAATGGAGTCAATATGAAATTGACCTTATTGAATAACATAACTGTTTTATGTTATAGGTGCAATTTGTTGATTGACTTGGCTTACTTGGCAAACACATAAACCAGAAGAAAATTTGCTCAGATGTATTTATTTATTTATTTATTTATTTATTTTGCTGACTCTATGCCAAGCACTATTAAATGTTTTCCATTTGCTAACTCATTGAATCTTCATGACAGCCCGGCCATATGGGTATTATTTTTAACTGCAATTTACACATAACAGCAAATGAAGCAGATAACTTCACACCTAGCACAAAGTTACACAGTTTTTAAAAAATATTTATTTATTTATTTATTTATTCCCTTTTGTTGCTCTTGTGGTTTTTTATTGTTACAGTTATTATTGGTGTCATTGTTGTTGTTGGATAGGACAGAGAGATATGGAGAGAGGAGGGGAAGACAGAAAGGGGGAGAGAAAGATAGGCACCTGCATACCTGCTTCACCGCCTGTGAAGCAACTCCCCTGCAGGTGGGGAGCCGGGGGCTCGAACCAGGATCCTTATGCCAGTCCTTGCGCTTTGCACCATGGGCACTTAACCCGCTGCACTACCGCCCAACTCCCCAGTTGCACAGTTTTTAATGGTTGGAGATACAATTTAAATTCTAGCCCAAGTTCATTAACACTACAGGAAACTGATTCAGCAATAAACAAAAGAGATGACGCTGAATTTCTCAATTCTGAAGAACCAAACGAGCGAGCAAAGTCCAGTCATATCACCTTTAGATCATTAGAAAATGCAAGGGCCTCTGCTAAGAAGGAAAGTGACGTGGAAATAAGGGAAAAGTCCTTGACAGCCACCAAAAATATATGGCATGGGAATGGGACTCAATGTGTGTGTGTGTGTGTGTGTGTGTGTGTGTGTGTGTGTTTCCTCACAGGCACATGTGCATGAGTACAAACACACACCCTGTGACTAAAACACATTTTAAAATACACTGTTACTTGTTTTTATTGTGTAAAACAGATTGCAGTCCCACCCTACCATTTATGATCTTCTATTTGTTTCTCTTGCTTGCTTGGTGTTGCAAGAGGTTGAACTCAAGGGCTCACACATGCAGGGCATGAGCTCTACTGCTGACATACATCACTGGCTCCTAAAATACATTTTTAAGAAACCACAGATAATTCAAAGAGGTCTTCTTCTGGTATATTGTTGGTCATCATTTCTCCTTTGGCTAGTTCCGCTTCTATCCGTGTCATGCCAGGTTCCCCTGCAATGCTTAACACTGTGGTCTATTTACATAATCATTGTTTTGTTTGAGACCCGCCCTGGTTTAATCCCCATTGGTTTAATCCCCACTGGTTTAATCCCCATTGGTTTAATCCCCATTGGTTTAATCCCCACTGGTTTAATCCCCATTGGTTTAATCCCCATTGGTTTAATCCCCATTGGTTCACGCTCTTTTTCCACTCCGCCCCTTTATCCTACGTACTTCCTTTTCCACCCTGCCACTTCCTCTCAGAAGATATTTAAAGGCAGATCAATAAACGCAGCAGGGTATTGTGTGTTCCTGCTCTGCGAGTCCCAGAGTCTCTCTCTCTCTCTCTCTCTCTCACGCGCAACACTAGTTCCTGATCCCTTTCCTGCGCAGCAGTCTAAGTTGGCTCCCCTCGAGTTCTCTCCAACCCAGAGAGCACGTGCCTGGGAAGAAGCACCCTCAGGCTAGCCCAGTAGTATATATATTTAAGCTTAACCCAAGTCACAGCCATCCCAGCATAAACAATGACTATCTTAGTCTTCTCTATCTCTAGATAGTGTACAGAGGCAGGAATTATACATATATGTGAAGTTAATTTGCCTAGATTTCTACCAAAGCGATCATATGACAGAAGAGTAACAGGAAAGTGTCAGAAGAAACATATTAAGGGGCCAGGCAGTGGCACACATAGTACTAAGCACAAGGACATGGGTTGGAGTCCTCAATCCCCACCTGCAGGAAGGACACTTCATGAGCAGGTCTGTTGGTGTCTGACGTTCTCTCTCGCTCCCTATCTCACCCTCATCTCTCAATTTCTCCCTGTCCTATCCAATAAAGTGGGGAAAAATGGCCTCCAGGAGCATTGGATTCATAGTGCAGGCACTGAGCCCCAGCAATAACCCTGGAGGCAAATATATATATATATATATATATATATATATATATATATTAATATCTCATAAGGTCCTAAAACACTCAGCAATTAATTTTTCAGCAGGAAGGTTTTATTCCAGCGGTAAGAACAGCTATCATCACCAAAGCATTAAAAGAGAGGAGGGAAAAGTCAAGGAACCAATTAAGTGAATGACACAGAAGCAGCATGGTGACGCGTAACTTCCTTTCCACATGGACCCCATTCAAAAAGGAATATGGCAACACCTGACACCTAGAGAGCTACAGGACAGCCTGTTCTACACGGGAAATGGCTCTTTCAGATGACTATAAAATAATTTTTTAATTTTTTTATCTGTATTTATTTATTGGATAGAGACAACCAGAAATCAAAAGGTAAGGGGGGATATAGAAGTAGAAAGACAGACACCTGCAGCCCTGCTTCACCACTTGTGAAGCTTCCCCCTGCAGGTGGGGGGACCAGGGGCTTGAAGCTGGGTCCTTGTGCACTGTGACATGTGCCATCATGTAACCAGATGCATCACCACTGGGCCCCAGGACTATAAAATTCTTCCAATGTAGAAATATCATTGTATTCTGGGAGTTGGGCAGTAGCACAGCAGGTTAAGCGCACATGGCACGAAGCGCAAGGACCGCTGTAAGGATTCCAGTTCGAGCCCCCGGCTCCCCACCTGTAGGGGAGTCGCTTCACAGGCAGTGAAGCAGGTCTGCAGGTATCTTTCTCTCCCCCTCTCTGTCTTCCCCTCCTCTCTCCATTTCTCTCTGTCCTATCTAACAATGACAACAACAATAATAACTACAACAACAATAAAAAAAACAAACAAGGGCAACAAAAGGGAAAATAAATAGAATTTTTAAAAAGAAAGAAATATCATTGTATCCAACAAATATTCTTTAACACCTCTGTCCCAAAATCCTGGGGTGAGAAAAAAAAAAAAAAAAAAGACCAGCTTCCTGTCTTTCTATTGCTGTGGGGAGTGGGGAATCACTCTTCAGCTTGGTGTCTTAAAGTAGCAAACAATGGTTATCCTGCAGTTTCTGAGTAGGTGTTTCTGGCTCAGGGTGTCTGTATTGGAGGTCCCCAAGAACACCCCCTGACTCAGTGATCACAAGTAGAACTAGACTCGCTCGCAGCCTTACTTGTGGCTACGACTTACTGCACCAAAAGGCTATTTAGGCATCCTAACTTTTTTGAATGTCCCTCTTTGGTGTTGTCTCTTACTGGACACAAGCACATGACAGCTGACAAGAGAGTGGTAGCAAGCCCAAAACAGAAGCTGCTGTCTTTAAGGAAGTCATCTTCTAAGTGGTGCAGGTTACTTCTCTACTGTTCCTGCAGATCAGTCCTCACACACTGTGTGGAGGAAGAGGGGGTCACTCACCATGCTGCATGTCTGAAATCACAGCTTTATTCTGGAGGCTGCCTGTCACAGTCCCAGATACTCTCAGTTGAAATCAAGCTGGGTGCAGATGAGGCTGCCTTAGATGTAGCCCCTGACATACGGCGATTTTACACGACTAGCAAGTGCTCCCCAGTCATCCAGACTTTTTGTAAGGTTTTGAGGTCACCAAGGAGGTGGGGGAAGCCCAGAGGTCTATGGGAGAGAAGCCCAGAGGCCGGGGAAGCCCAGAGGTCTATGGGAGAGGGAGACTGGCATTTTGGAGGTGTGATATTCTGAAGAGAGCCAAAACATTTCCATATGACAGAGTTGAGTAGGGTCGGGTGATGGCTTACCCAGGAAAGCGTATCCCTTTTTGTTACTGATTTTCAAAAGTCATGGTAACATATATGACATAAAACTTTTCCATTTTGATCATTTCAATGTATAATTCAGAGGCATTAGTTGTTTTGATTATTAACACATTCAAACTACGTTCAGGTGGAGTGACTGTTATTAATAAGTCCAGAGTTTCCACTGGGGGTAATGAAGAAGTTCTGTAGCTTTTGGGGTGAAGGTTGCACAAAATGGCGACTTCAATGAATGCCTCAGAATTATACCTCAAAACAATCAAAATGGAAAAGTTGTATGTTATATGTTACCGGGTCTTTTGAAAATCTGTGAAAAAAAAAAAAGCCCTAAAGGTGAATTGTAGACCCTAAACTAGTGGCTTGTTGGTAAATGAATTGTATCTGAGTAAAGGTAGTGGAAAACTCCTCTCAGTGTAGTGTGATGACACAGTAGCCAACAAGTGAGTAAAGCAAATAGCCTCAGACTTATTAATCCATAGAATAATGGCAAAAATTTTAAGTCCTCATCTAGGAGTTTTCTTTAACTCACTGTCTCATTCCGTAAAACACAGAAACAAAATGCTTATTGATTTGTACTTAACGTTATCTTTGGTCAGCAGTAATTGAGGATTTTTATGCTGAGTAGTAGAGGAAAAAGAATAAGAAATTTCTTGGGCCAACTCCCAGGGTTAAGAATATTTAAAGACAGCTTGAATACTAATATATTGGTACCATTACAGAGTTGAATTTTTCAGTGGTGCAAGTGCTCAGTTTCACTGAAATGCAGATCACACCTATAGAAAAAACACCAGGTAGACTCTTTTCTAAAAGAAGCAAAACATCTTTGTTTATAAAGACAAGAATGTACCAAAGGCAACAGTGTTCAGAGGAGAATAGATGTAAGCATCCATCACTGCCAGGTCTCCAGTGGACTCCATAATCATTACTAGCTGTCCCCAGAAGTTTCCACTTTTTGAAAGATTGACAATTCTTCATCTCAACATTCACCTTCCCTTAAGATCTCCATTCAATAAAGGCCAAACCTCCAATAAAGGTAACTGTCATTTAAAGACTGTGGTTTCTTCTTCTTGACTTCCACAATCAATGTACTGCTAGCCACCAACGTGATCTTACACACCCAGCTTAGATAGTGAAGTGCCTAAGAGCAATAGAATACATGGCTTGATATAACCCCATTAGTTTATTTCTCTTTGTGTTTTCCTTACAGTTGGACTTGAGTCATCAGAGATGCATTTAAAGCTGGATTAAAAGAGACCTGCCTATGTTTCCACCCTAAATATTTAATGGTTTCAGGTCTAACATCCAAACTTTGATCCATCTGAAGTCTACTTTTTTGTTTGGTGAAGTGTAGTGGTCCAGTTTCGTTTTTCTTCATGTTTCAACCCAATTTTCCCAACATCATTTGTACTCTCCTTTGCCCCATTTAAAGTTTTGGGTTCCCTTATCAAAATTTTGATTTCCATGAGTGTGGAGGTTTATTTCTTGGCTCTTGATTCTATTTTGCTGGTGTGTGTATCTATTTTTATTCCAATACCAGGCAGTTTTGATTACAGTAGCCTTATAATATAGTTTGCAGTCTGGACGTGTGAAGCCTCCACTTCAGTTCTTTTTTCCTTAACATTGCTTTAGCAATCTAGGAATTTGCTGGTTTCAGATAAATTTTTGTAGCTTTTGTTCTAGTCTCTTAAGGAAATATGGTGGGACCAGCTTGAAGAAATTGTGTTATGTGAGATAATGAGAAAGATAAATATCAGATGATCTCACTCATAGGTGGAATTTAAGAGACAAGGACAGAAAAGGAAAACACAAGGTGAAAGTTAAACTTGGTTTGGTGGGGAGTCGGGCTGTAGCGCAGCGGGTTAAGCGCACGTGGCACGAAGCAAAGGACCGGCATAAGGATCCCGGTTCGAGCCCCCAACTCCCTACCTGCAGGGGAGTCACTTCACAGGCGGTGAAGCAGGTCTGCAGGTGTCTGTCTTTCTCTCCCCCCTCTGCCTTCCCCTCCTCTCTCCATGTCTTTCTGTCCTAACAACAATGACATCAATAACTACAACAAGGGCAACAAAAGGCAAAGTAAATAAATATTTTTTAAAAATTGAAAAAAAAAAAAAAACTTGGTTTGCTTATTGTACCAAAGTAAAGAACTCTGGGGAAAGATGGGATGGAAATGGGAGGTGGGTGCTAAGGGGCTGGTTGGGGTTCTGAGTGATGACGGTGGGAACCAATCTAAGTTGGGGGTGAAAATATTTTGCAGATGCCCATTACTGGAAGATGAGAGAGTGGACCAACGTGTGAACAATGCCCTCAATATATATTTTTTTTTAAAAAAATAAGAATAAGAGAAAACACTAATGTAAAAAATAGGTGAAACTGGGGGGGTGGGCGGTCAAAACAAGTAAAGAGTGTAAGAGACTGCTGGATGACTCCACTTATATGTGAACTATGGATGACTGAAACAAAACACCTGTAAATAATAGTAACAGTGGCCTAGCTGGTTCTTAAGTTATGGGGTTAGGGTGAGAAGTTAGGTGGAAATGGCACAGTAACTGTAGTAACAGGAGAAGTAAATCATATACAGAGAGAGAGAGAGAAATGAAACTGAATTCCTAAACCTTACAAAATTCTAAACCAATGTTAATGTTTAAATTCTACCTTAAGCATAATGGGAATATATATATATATATTGAATTTGGAGCTGGGAAATTCCAGTTCCATTCAGCCTTGAACCCACCACTCATAGCCTGTGTGACTCCGGCTGAGCGAATTAAGTAAACATCTGAATCTCAGTTCCTTCACCTGCAGCATGAGTTTAACGATAACACCTGTGCTGTGGATTTCACAGACTGTCGTGAGGTCAAATGAGATTAACAGATTCTAGACACTTCAAAAACTCGAGTTCTATACAAATGTGGAAGAGTACTGTAACACTTCTGATCTCTAGAGAGCTCCGGGGAAACATAGCTCAGGGCCATTTAAGTATAACAGAGCTGTTTAGATATGAAAGTGAGGAAGTAAATTCCACTGAGGGAAAAACATCAGTCCAAGATCCCTCTCCTTGTATCCATTTCATAACCCATTTGAGACCAAGCTGATTATGTTTTGCACAAACCAAGGTGTGAAATAAAAATAAGACTTTGCATGTCTTTACTACAGATGGATAGAATCATTCCTATCTGAAATGCTAAAGTTTGCTTGGTGTGTTGTTTTTATTCTATATGGTGTTTTGTTTATTATCACAGAAAGCAGTGACTTAAAATATTCTATTCTTTTGGGTATACCTACTTTATTTTCTCTTAAGGAGACCCTAGAGAAAACAGAATATTCACAGCATTACACAGCAATTCTCCAGCGGGTTTTGAAGGGATCCTGTGAGGTAAGACAAAATCATCAACACACACTGATTTTTATATTCCATGAATGTGTAACCTCTGGAATGTCCAAGTCGGGGACTTGTTTTTCCTCACTGAGTGAAGATTTAGACTGGGACTAGAACATGTTCCCAACACTGAGCAGAGTCACAATGGCTGGACACAGTCACTTCACAACTGCACACAGGTGTGCGTTCGTTACCTTACAGGTTGCCAAGTGAAGACACAGCAGGGCCAGAACGCCGTCAAGTCAGAGACAAACAAATGACCAGAGAATGAGTCCTAAAATCACAGAGGACTAAATGATATTCCTCTTTCAATCTACTTTAAAGGAAGGCCTTGTGGGGGCACGAGAGAAATCAGCATGTGTCCTCACAAGTCTAAGTCCTTTAAAGAATTAATCAACTCAAAAAAAAAAAAATTCAACCTACCATCTCCTCTCCTCTCCTCTTTCAATATTAAACTCTCTACAAGTACAGTCGACAGCCGTACTTATCATGTACCACACAGCACTCACTCGCCCTCTCTCCCTCACTCTCTTTTTGTTAAAATTTTTAAAAATAATTTTTATTTATAAAATGGAAACACTGACAAGATCATAGGATAAGAAGGGTACAGTTCCCACCACCAGAACTCCATATCCCATCCCCTCCCCTGACAGCTTTCCTAGTCTTTATCCCTCTGGGAGTATGGACCCAGGGTCATTATGGGATGCAGAGGGTGGAAGGTCTGGCTTCTGTAATTGCTTCCCCGCTGAACATGGGTATTGGCAGAAATACTGACAAGACTATAGGATAGAAGGGGTACAGCTCCACACAGTTCCCACCCCCCATATCCCATCCCATCCCCTGATATTCCTATTCTTTTTTTTAATGGTGCTAATTAGGTAAATACTGATTTCCAAGTTGTTGTCACATAAGTACGATTTTTCATATTCCCATAAACAGTGTCTTCACACCATTCTTACGATTAACTTCTTCTCCACCAGGATGCACTACGTCTCCAGTGTCCTCTTATCCCTCTCCTCCCTGCCCCCAGGGCCCACAGAGCCCATGGTATTGTTGCAATAGGCCACACCTAGTATAGCAGAAATCCTTTTTAAAAAGTCAGCAGGAAGCTCCTGGAAGGTATCAGAGAACAAAATTAATAGACAAAATCAGTGTGGGGCCTAGTAGTGGCGCACCTGGCTGAGTGCATATGTTACAGTGCACAAGGACCCAGGTTCAAGCCTCCAGTCCCCACCTGCAGGGGCAAAGCTTTGAAAGTGGTAAAGCATTGTTGTAGGTGTCTGTCTCTCTCCCTCTCTATTTTTTAAACAAATTTTTATCTCTATTTACTTATTAGACAGAGACAGAGAAGGGGGTGATAGAGTAAAAAGACAGAGAGACACGTGCAGCCCTGCTTCACCACTCACAAAGTTTTCCCCCTGCAGGCGGGGGCCAGGGGCTCAAACCCCAGTCCTTGTGCATTGTAACATGTGCACTCAACCAGGTGCGCCACCACCCAGCCCTTCTCTCCCTCTCTATCACTCTCCTCACTCTCAATTTCTGGCTGTCTCTATCCAATAAGTAAATAAAAGTAATACAAAAAAAAATTTTTTTAAGTCAGTGCTATTCCTCTATGAAAAACGCTAAGTCAGAAGAAGAAGAAATTCAGAAATCAAACCCACTTACAAAAACAGCAAGAAACCACCGGCTGTCATGACTGTGGTCCCCTAGTGCAGTGGCTGTTCGCACAGCACCTCTCCACAGGTCTGTGGCGTGAACAATGCTGGAAACAGCTCCTCCCCCTGGACGCCTCAGATGGGACACCCTGCAGGCATTCTGCCTAGCCCCTCTCCACCATTTCCTTTGCCTTCTCCTCATCCTCCATTACCTGAAGACCCTGGTTGCTATTTTGAGTATATGCTACCACTCATGTTCTCTAGTGGCCCAAGTTCGTCTTTGGGTCACCAAAGAATGTGCATGTGGCATCTTTTGAAGATGAAGGCTAGGTCCAGCTTTCTGCTCCAGCTTTCTGCTCCAGAAGTCCGTTTCTCTCCGTCAGCACTTTAAGTTCAAGATGGAACCTACTGTTGGGATATTGTACAGATGTGGTTGAGTTAGGCAGGACCCACAAACCACCATATTTCCATGTGAGTATTATTATTTACATATCAATCTTCTGCCTTGTTTTAAAAATGACTCCTCTGCCACCACATTGCCCCTTCAGGGTATCGCCTGTTCCCGCCAGCTGAAACCCTAGCAACCACTGCTATAGAAGCCTTCTACCTTCCCAGAGTGCCTTGTTTTCTCCACCCCATTTCCTAGCCAATTACGTCCTGACTTGCCACTTCCGGAATTCTCCTATAAAAGTCACTTCTGTTTCCACTCTGGCTCTCTTTCTCTTCCTCGTCCCAACCTGGAGAAGGGCTGGCGTGCATAGCAGGAGGCAGCCATTTTTGCGAGCTCTGCGTGGCTTAAACCCACTGTGCTCACACCCGACTCTGGGGCATCCACATGAATAAAGATCTGCATTCCCGCTCTGCCACGAGTTCCTGGTCTCTTCTCTCTCCAGCGACACTAGCCCAGCAACCTACCACTTTTCCTACAGCACCAAGATCTTGCTCTCAGCTTTTCAAGCTTTGCTCCTCTCTGCATTTTCCACCAGCAACACCACCCATCTATTCTACCCAGTATCTACAAACTTCCAGGGCTCCACAAGGAGGTCAAGGAACCCTCATATGCCTTCTTCTGCATCCTCATGCCAAGAGACTGAATCTAACTTCCAACATACATTCTTGTTGGCAATGTCTTCTCTCAAAAAGAAAAACAATAAATAAAATCTGCACATTACCAGATCATTCTTCATGAAATAATGTGTATCACAAGCCTGTCAAAAAATCCCAATGCTTCTGCTTTGTTCAACTCCAAATCCCCAATTCCGAAATTTAAGGCTCTCTGTAACCTACTCTTATCTCTGAGAACATTAAAACAGCTGAGTGTTCAGATGAGCTTGGGCTTCTAGGTAGTTCTGAAAATTAAACTTGTGTGGAAGGCTCATACTCCACCTTGAACACTCTTGAATTTTTCATGTCCTGCATATACATACTTCTCTGTTAAAGTCTACCTGTCTCCAATATTAAATCAGACTACTTCCATAAGATATGTACCCTGATTTCTGCTATCTATCAAAACTACCTTGCAGATCTGCAGAAACAGCACAGCCATAGCTCACTGGCCTTGCATGTAAGAATGCTGAACCTGAGAGTTGGGCGCAGGTTAAGCGCACATGGCGCAAAGCGCAAGGACCGCCATAAGGATCCTGGTTTGAGCCCCCGGCTCCCCACCTGCAGGGGAGTCACTTCACAAGCGGTGAAGCAGGTCTGCAGGTGTCTATCTTTCTCTCCCCCTCTCTATCTTCCCCTCCTCTCTCCATTTCTCTCTGTCCTATCCAACAATGATGACATCAATAACAGAAACAATAATAACTACAACAATTTTTTTTAAAAAGGCAACAAAAAGGATAAATTTTAAAAAAGAGAATGCTGAGGCCTGAGAACAGGGTTGCTGTTGTCACAGGGGTACAGTGTCACATCTCTCCAAGTGTCAGCATGCCTCACCCTCCACTCAGTCATCCTCTTCCTCATCCCTGGAGAACAAAACCCTTGCTCCCTGCCTCTCAGTGCCTGGGTTTTCTGGGATATACTGTCTGTTAAACCTTTCTTTTTATATTATCCTTTGCTTTACATGACACTAACTCCAGCCCTGACCCTTTCTTCCCCTTCCTTAGGCTAGACGAGTAGCCACAGCTATGGTTTTGTGCCACTGAAGATTTCCCATGCCAGGCAGCCAGGTGGTGGTGCAGCTGGTTAAGCGCACACAGCACAGTATGCAAGGAGACAGGTTTGAGCCTCCCCCGGCCACCCCCACCTGCAGGGGGAAAGCTTCAGAAGTGGTGAAGCAGGGTTACAGGTGTCTCTCTGCTTCTCTGCCTCCCCCTCTCCTCAGTTTCTCTCCATCTCTATCCAATAATATATAAATAAAATATTTTTTAAATGGAAATAAAAGATTCCCCATGCTAGTGTCTCATGCCAAGATGGCCATTGCAGAGGGTACTATGACCTTGGTTCCAGATCACTCCACACCTCTTTCCCACAGGCCTGCCCTGCAGTGTTTTTATAAGCACCTACTTCTCTGTCTAAAATCACTTCTTGTTTAAGATTTATAGCCAAGTCTCTGTGTCCTGTACTGAACTCTGACACAGAGCCAAATGATAAACATCTAGTCGAGTTACTAAGACATGGAAAGACAATGTCTGTGAAAGTGCTTTATAAATAGTTAAGCTGTTTTCTGTAAATCCTCTCATC
>NC_080177.1:78917588-78965131 GCF_950295315.1 Erinaceus europaeus
CTGTCTCCATCTTTCCCCAGTGGGGCAGGGCTCTGGGGAGATGGGTTCCCTCTTGTTGTGTATTAAATTGTTCAGTTCTTGCAACTCCCTCCAAGAGGAGAGCAGTGATTCTTTCTATTTACAGGCCCACAGATGGAGGAGGATGAGTGGGATTAAGAAACCCCCTAGCCAGTAAGTGGCACAGCAGGAACCAAGCCTGCAGTCAGAGTGAAGCTGGCATCTGAAGCTGTGTGCTAACCATTGTGCACTGACGCCTCCAGGCATCCCGCATCCTGTCCCAGTACTCAAGCAGCCAGGCCGTGTGTGAGCCCACAGGACAAGGGATACATTTCCTGAGCTCATGTGGAGCCCCCTGCCTGGGTGGCCGGTTCTCTCCATGCAGTCATGAGAGTCGGACGGTGCTAGATCTTCCCACTTCTCAAAAGAAGACAGATTAGTCTTGCGTAGGAGATGAGGCGAGGGGAATCAGGGAAGGTTTTATCCTGAAGAACTGAGGGGACTATGGAGAGGGGGCAACCTCACTCAAAGCTGGGGCCTAAGAGAAAAAAAATGCAGGGTGAAATATGAACAAGTTGTGGTTTATTCCAGCTGATCCAAGAACTCAAAAGAGAGAAGATGAAGGAGATTAAGATGGTTAAGGATGGGACCCAGTTTCCTGAGGTGGCGGGAGACGACAATTAGCGGTGGGTGAGGTGTGCTGACATGAACCTGAGAAGGGAAGAAGAAGATTAGAGAGGGCTGCCTTCACTTTGGGCGTACTGAGTTTCTGGTGCTTAGGATTCCCAGAAAACTATGAGAACCTTGAGACTGGCACCCAGGCCAGGTGCTCTGCTCACCAGCCCTCAGTTCCACCCAGCAGAGGATCCTCTAGAACACCCTCATCATGTCTGCCATGAAGATTGGGGGTGGGGGGTGGATAACTGGTTTCCTTGGGCTGCCCAAGACAGAGCGCTTACATAACAGAAGCCTACCGTCTCAATTCTGCACTCCAGGCAAGAATCCACTTCCCAAAAAATGTTCTAAGGAAGGCTCTGTTTCAGGCTGTTCCCCTCAGTTTCTGGTCATTCCTTGACCTGAGAGAGCATAATTCCTGTCTCCTCATGATACTCTCAGTTTTCAAAGTTCCTTTTTTTATAAGGACCCCAGTGGTATTAGATTGGGGAACCCATCTTACTGCCATATGGTCTGCTGTTTTTTACTTGTTTTTGCCTCTAGTGTCAGCACTACAAACCCACAGCTTCTGATGGCCTTTTTTTTTGCATTCTGTAGGACATAGAGGAATTGAGAGGGAAGGGTAGATAGAAAGGGGGAGAAAGATAGACACCTGCAGACCTGTTTCAACACTTGTGAAGCGACCCCTCTGCAGGTTGAGAGCCAGGGGCTCAAACTGGGACCCTTGCAAAGGCCCTTGTGCTCCATACTATACGTGCTTAACCCAGTGCACCACTGCCTGGTCCCCTAGGAAATAATAATTTATAAGACCATTGCAGCCTCCAAGGTACAGTTTCACATCTTCCCCACAAAGCTGCCAGCACACCTCAACCACCACTAACTGTTTTGTCCCGCTGTCATAGAGAACTGGGTGCCCATTCCTGCTTTCTTTCTTTCTTTTTAATTTCTTTATTGGGGGATTAATGTTTTCCAGTCCCCATCACCTTCTATCTGGGGAGTACTCTGTTGCCCACATATACCACAGATCCCTTATCCTCTCAGTAGCTCTGCCACTGGACTGGGGTTCTTTTCAAATCCTGGGTTTTACAGCAGCTATCACTGTGATGAGTACAGGCAATTACAGAAGCCAGACCTTCCACCTTCTGCCTCCCACAATGATCTTGGGTCCATACTCCCAGAGAGATAAAGAACAGGAAAGCTATCAGGGGAGGGGAGGGGATTCGAAGTTCTGGTGATGGAAACTGTTCGAAGTTGTACCCCTCTTATCCTATAATTTTGTCATTGTTTCCTTTTTATAAATAAAAATTTTTAAAAAGAAAGATAGAAACAGGCTGGGGGTATGGATCCAACTGCCAACACCCAAGTCCAGCAGAAAAGCAGTTACAGAAGCCAGAACTCCCACCTTATGCACCCCATAAAGAATTTTGGTCCATATTCTCATAAAAAACAAGACCCAGGAGAGTCGGGCGGTGGTGCAGTGGGTTAAGCACAGGTGGCGCAAATCACAAGGACCAGCATAACGATCCCGGTTCAAGCCCCCGGCTCCTGCAGGGGAGTCGCTTCACAGGCGGTGAAGCAGGTCTACAGGTGTCTATCTATCTCTCCCCCTCTCTGTCTTCCCCTCCTCTCTCTATTTCTCTCTGTCCTATCCAACAACAACGGCATCAATAACTACAACAATAAAACAACAAGGGCAACAAAAGGGAATAAATAAATATTTTTTTTAAAAAAAGACCTAGAACTTTTGTGACCAGAAACCTTTTTTTTTTTTTTTGTATCATCACTGAGAAGGAAGAGATTCTAGAGAACATCTGAGGAAATTGGGGGCTAGTTCTCTTATCTGAGAGTTCAAGAAGGAAAAGAAAGAACAAGTATGGAATGATTTCACTTATAAGTGGCCTAGAGAGAACTGAAATACATGAGTTGGAAAATAAGAAAAAAAGTGGGGGTGCAAGAAGAGAAAGTAAACAGAACAAATTCAGTGAGGTAGCAAACCCAACGGAAGGTCTCAAACATCATTAAGATATGTCTACAACAGCAGCAACAAAAGGTACAAAAGTTGGTATTGCAGAAGTGAGCTGACTCATAGCTCCCTGACTTAGGGGATAGGGTTACTCATTTCATCTCCTATGTGTTTATGATGGCTAGTGTTGGACACTAAACATGAATCATTTCTTCAATACGAAAAAGAACCTAAAGAAAATAAGAAGGAAGAAGCTGTCTGAATTGTAACATAAAAGGTGAGAAACATGCAATATTAAAACAAGATGGGAATATAGGTTTGATAGTTAAGAAAAGTATGGATTGATATTCTTATTTTTGATTCTTTCCTATTATCTCTCATAAATAAGAATTTTATAGAGAAAGAAGAGGCAAGAAAGAAAAGGTGTGAACTGATAGCAGACTTGTCACATGTGAAGAGTGGCCAAGTCAATAATTCCTAAGAAAAATCAGTTTGCAAAGCTAAGAGAGACTACAAATTTGACTTTATTTGGGGGGTTAATGGTTTACAGTCTATTCTTCAACACACAAGCACTGCTTGTCATCTTTGTTGACTGACATATCAGGACTCAGCATCCCTTCATTCTGTCCCTTTTTATGCTTCCCCAGAGTCCTTTGCTTTGATGCAATACACCACACCCCTCCAAGTATCACCTTTTGCACTCCCTTACTGTCCTTTATTCTTAAGTTTCACCTATAAGTGGGATCATTCAGTACTGGTTTTTCTCCTGCTGAAATTGTCTCACCCAATATGGTATCTTCAAGTTCTGACCACAATCCTGCAAAAGAAATGGCCTCATCACTTTAACAGCTGCATAGTACTCTGTCGTGTATAAGTACCACAGCTTTTTCAGCCATTCATCTGTTTTGGGGCATCTGGGTTCCTTCCAAGTTTGAGCTATTACAAACTGTGCTATTTTGAGCATTGGTGCACAAAGGTCTTCATGCACAGATATTTTTGCTTTCCCTGGGGAAATAACCATGATATATATATGTGTCTTATATTTTATAAGATAGACCCATTTCTAGAGTTCTGATGAATCTCCAGACTGTTTTCCATAAGGATTGGGCCAACTTCCATTTCCACCAACAATACAGAGGAGTTCCTTTTCCATCACAGCCTCTCCAACAGTTGGTGCTTCTGTCTTTTCTAACATGGGACATTCCCACAGGCATAAAGTGCTATCTCAGTATTGTTTTTATTAGATCTATTGGCTCTTTGGATCTCAGGAGAAAATCAGAAAATTCTGCCCATATATTCCACTCATTTTTCAGTGGGGTTGTTTGTCTGCTTATGGTTGAGTTTGGTGAGTCTTTGTGTACTTTGGCTATCAGTCTTCTGCCCAATAAATGACATATTTTTCTCCCACTCTGTGGGAGTCTCTGTTATAGTGGTGATTTCCTCTGCCATGCAGGAAAAAAGCCAGGTGTCAGAACCAAAATAGAGAGGCAAACCAACAGCAGAGAATTGAGAGCCCAGAAATCAGGACTCACATCTAATTTTTGACAAGGTAGCCCAAAATGTCAAATGGAGAAAGGAGATTCTGTTCAACAAATAGTGTTGGAAAAACTGGGCTGACACATTCAGAGGAGTGAGATGGGGCTACCACATTTCATCAAATACAAAGCAAACTCCAAGTGGATCGAAGATTTAGAAGTAAGGCTAGAAACCATCAAATACTTAGAGAAAAACACAGGCAGAACTCTCTGAGTTCAAATCTAATTGCAAGGAACACAAAAGCAGAAATAGATCAATGGGACTACATCAAACTGAAACTACTTATCTTTAAGCCAAAGCTTGAGTTAATACAATTTGCCTACAGTGAGAAGTCACATGACACTAAATCTCATCTAAAATATGCCTTAGGAATGTTTAATCAATAGGTCTGTCCATCAAACATTTATTTATTGCCAGATTAGTGCCAAGTATTTACAATATGACAGGTGGGTCACAGAAAACGTAAGCCATACAAACATAAACATATTTACATGGAACAGAGACATGAGTGTGATGATTCTTACCAAGAGTGATGTTCAAGTTTTCACTAGGATGCTAACCCGGTAAATGATGCTACACCAACCACTAGATAAATCCCAGAAGGAGAACATGTTCAGGGAGGCAAAGCGAGAGTCGTGGTTTCAAACAGAGATGTCACTTTGGTAACTGGGTACGGGCATTTGGAGTTTGTAGAAAGAGCAGGCATTGGGTCTGCAGTCATGTTCAACAAGCAGGAGACTGCCCCCACACAAGATACAGAAGAGAAGGTAGCCAAGGATTCATGAAGTAGAGAAGTGCATCCAGCAATGAAGACTTAACAAAATGTATAGAGACTTGGGGCAAAACCTAGACAGTGTCAAATGTGCTCTTGAAAGATCTCTGGAATTTAAAATGTGCCCAGGCTGAGCCACTGTAACGATGTGCAGCTGTCTTAAGAATGGAGATCTTTGAAGATGCCTTTGTCTATCCAGTATTATTATTATTATTATTATTATTATTATTATTATTATTATTATTATTATTCCTAAGCAGAACCCACGCATTCTGCTTTTCCCCATTTGGAACCATGTGGCAAGAGAAGCACAAACAAGAATCCATTTTTAGTTATGTTTTTGTTTTTGCTTTGTTTTGTTTGGGCTGAAACACAAGCAACAGATGTGGTGTTGAGGCAGAGAAAGGGATTCAGCAGCACACTTTATGCAACACCATCACAATTTTAATGCAATGCCCTCCCCGCACCCTGAGAAAAAAAAACACAAAGAATGTGAAGTCTGCCTTTGGAGATCAGAGGGTGGCCAGCACTAGGCTAGATCTAAATAGCGACACGTTCTGCTCAGTCAGTCGTAATGACATCGCTCTACAAAGACCTGACCTGGCCTCCTGGAGACACACAGACCTCAGCCAGATTGCTGAAGACCTGACCAGACCTCACAGGGAACTCGCGGGAAGTCAAGGACCTGGGCAGAAAGCCAGCTGACCCTTCATGAGTCTCTTCACCTTTCTGAGCCTCAGTTTCCTCATTGGCCAAGCGCAGCTGAATAGCATTTGCATTGAATATTTCACTGAACTTTTATAAACCTAATATGGAGTACTGGAAGAAAACTTTTTTTTTTTTGCAGATTCAGAAGGCTTAGTTTTAAAATCAGTAAGACAGTGAAAGCATGAAGTGTGATATGTGAGTGCATTGTGAGTTGTTCACCACAGTCATGTTAGCCCCTCACCTGTGCAGTTGTCTTTGTGTGTGCTGTGTTGTGAGCAAGCTTGAGCCTTGCTCTCTTAGCAAATTTCAAGTCTACAGTATTATATTATTAACCATGCGCTACACTGTATGTTAGATTCTCAGGAAGGAAAGGGTGCACCTCATCATCTCTTCCTTTACCCCACTCCAGCCTTTGACAATGCTTTTCTGTTCTCGGGGGTTTTTTTGCCTCCAGCATTATTGCTGGGGCTCAGTGCTAGCACTAGTAATCCACTGCTCCTGGTGGCCTTCCCCCCTCCATTTTATTGTGTAGGACAGAGAGAATTTAAGAGGGGAGGTGAAGATAGAGAGGGAGAGAAGCAGTTGGGCGATAGTGCTAAGGGTTAAGTGCACAGGGCACAAAGTGCAAGGACCGGTGTAAGGATCCCAATTGGAGCCCCCGACTCCCTACCTGCAGAGGGGGGTCACTTCACAGGTGGTGAAGCAGGTCTGCAGATGTCTTTCTTTCTCCCCTCTTTGTCTCCCCTCCTCTCTCAATTTCTCTCTGTCCTATCCAACAACAACATCAATGGCAAAAATAATAATAACAACATCAATGGCAACAAAATGGGGAAAAAAATGGCCTCCAGGAGCAATGGATTCATGGTGCAGGCACTGAGCCCCAGCAATAACCCTGGAGGCAAAAAAGAGAAAGAGAGAGAGAAAGAGAAAGAGAGACACCTGCAGACTTTCTTCACTGCTCTTAAAGTATCCCCCCTGCAGGTGGGGAACTGGGGGCTCGAATCCTAGTCCTTGTGTGGGTCCTTGTGCTTAGCACTATGTACACTTAAACCAGTGTGCCACCGCCCGACCCCCTGAGTTTTTAAATTAAGTTCCACAAGATATACAATAAGAGCTCTGTCTAACTTACTTTGTGTAACACAATATCCTCCAAATGCACCCATATCATTTCAAATAGCAGGGTTCCTTCTTTTAGGTCTGAAAAATATTGCCTTGTGTGCAGATATGTTTTCATTTATCAACAAATAACTGTAGGAAAATTGTGAGGATGTGGTAGAGCCTGGCGGGGCTTGACCTGAGGGGTGCATCTATCCTGTCAGTCTCTCTCTCTACTGAGAGGTCGAGCGAGGGGGACACGAGAACCCCCAAGGTTTGCCTCATCTTATCAGACTTCCTGCCTCACAAAGGACCCTGCATTTTTCTGCCTCCAGGAGCCTGGCATTCCTTAAAACATTAAGCCAGCTCCCCCTGCTCCACCCTGCATTCCTTGACACTATGGTCCGCTCTTTTATTGTCTACATATCAATCTTCTGCTTTGTCTTACAAGGTCTCCTCCCTAATCCCCCGCAGGGTATTATTAATCCTACCAGTTAAATCCCTAGCAACAGTTGCTAAGGAAGTCCCAACCTTTCCCAGCACCCTTTCACCTTTCTCCACCCCTTTCCTAAGCATGTACTGTATTGTCAAGCCACTTCCATTTCCAACTTGCCTCTTGCATTTTCTGGCCTGGGGAGGTACGTAAGCAGACTGGGAGGTGGACACCGGCCACTGTGGTTTGTGCCACGTGGCTTAACCAGGTGTGCTACCACCTGACTCTGGGGCGCTCGGATGAATAAAGATTTGAACTGCCTCACCGCCATGAGCTTGGTTCCTGGGTCATCTATCTCTAACATCGCTAGCCTGACAAATAACCAGTTTGTATATATATTAGGTGCTTGTAAATATACATCAAAGCCTCAGTAAGGCTCATGGCATACCTGTGATGGTGACTACTAAAAGACAAGAAGTAGTGAGTGTAAGTAGGATGTGGAGACAAGGGAGTAATTTGTGGGAGTGTGAACTGGGTACATTCACTATAAAAACATGCTGGGAAATTGTGCCAATGCAGTCACATCTGCCATGTTGTCCCCTCAGGCTACTGCTAGTTCCCTCGAGAGTTGGGACATTCTCGGAGTGCCTGTTCAGCCATGTTGTGCCCTCAGGACATTGTCTATATCCCCGCGATATTTGGAGTGCTTTGGTCACTCCTCTCCCCTCCCATTCTCACGAGAGTTATCATCCTATCCTGGAGTGCTATGGTTACTCCTCCCCCTTCCCATTCCCACGAAACC
Organism: Erinaceus europaeus; assembly: GCF_950295315.1. Lineage (NCBI taxonomy): Eukaryota > Metazoa > Chordata > Mammalia > Eulipotyphla > Erinaceidae > Erinaceus > Erinaceus europaeus. The sequence continues at coordinate 78,925,570 of NC_080177.1, forward strand.
TACTCCTATAAAAGCCCTTCTTCTTCCGCACCTTGCTCTCTTGCCAGCGCTTCACTCCAGTGTTCAGACGCAGGAAAGGTTACTGCGTGAGGCGGCCATTTTCGCTACCTCCACGTGGTCCAACCTGCCTCTCTAGCACCCAACTCTGAGGTGCCAGCGCAAATAAAGATTTGTGTTTCCTCTTCGCTCAGGACCCCCTCTCTCTCTTCTCCGTGGCCCGCACATAACAACAAAAACAGTTTGAAGTTCCTCTACAGTTTAGAAATGGAACTAGTACATGATCCTGGGTATAAATCTCAAGGAGATAAAAATCAGAGCTTCACACAGACACCTGCATCCCTATGTCCTTTGCAGTATTATTAACAACAGCCAAGGTACAGAAACGTTGACCAAAACTATCACTCTGGTTATTTTTGCTTCTGAGGATGAGGTCACCCTGCTGTTGTAGAGGAAAAACACACTTAAGCAGCTGCCCAGTGGGTTGACCTCTTCTTCATAGGTCCTGGGGAAAGACTGTGGTCTGTGAAGAAGTGGTTTCTTGCTTGTAAAAGTATAACCACTATACAGTTCTTTCCTCATAAGCAGACTGAACAAAGCAAAAGTGCTGTTAGCATGTGTCGAAGCACTGACCCAGTGCCTGCACCAGGTAGGTCGTGGAGAAAGCAGAGCCATCTGGACACAGAGGCCGAAAGTTGGTAGCTAGCACTTAAACTGCTATCTGGAATATTTCAGAACATGCAGGCCAGAGCTTCTAGCAGTTCAATAGGCTTACTTTTACTCAAAAACAAGCAAAATCTCTCTGAAAAAACTATTACTGTAAGCAAACTATGTGACCCCTCAATAAAGGAAACACTAATGAAGGGATAAATGGTAGAATTGATCTGATGTTTTATTATTCATTATTTTGTTGGTATTTTTATTGTCATCAGTGTTATTACTGGGATTTGGTGCCTGCACAATGAATCCATATTCCTGGTGGCCATTTTTTCCTCTCTTTCTTTCTTTCTCTCTTTCTTTTATCCAGGATTATTGCTAAGGCTCGGTGCCATCCTGGGGGCCTTCCCCCACCTCCATTTTACTGGATAGGACAGAAAGTAACTGAGAAGGAAAGGGAAGGAAGGGAGACAGAAAGACACCTGCAGACCTGCTTCACCACTTGTGAAACATCCCCACTGCAGGCAGAGAACCTGGAGCTCAACCCCAGATCCTTACTCCCTTACTTAGACCCTTGTACTTAGTACTATGTGCACTTAACCAGGTGCACCGCTGCCCACCCCCCACCTCTTTTTTTTTCTTTCCCTTTGTTATTTGGTAGGACAGAAAGAAATTGAGAGGGGGTAGTATATAGCAAGGGGAAAAGAGAGACACTTGTAGCATTGCTTCACCATTTGTGAAGCTTCTCCCATGCAGGTGGGGACTGGGGACTTGAACCCAGGTCCTGTGCACTCAACTAGGTACACCTGGCTCCCTGATGCATGATGAACAGCACTGTCTGTCTCCTGGTTTCCAAAATCCTTTATATATATTCCTTCTCCAGTAAGCAGAATCCTGGCAAAGAGTCAGCACTGCTCCAATTCATTGGGTCTTGGCTCCTATGGAAACAACTGTCCCAACAAGGATGTCTGCAGATGCTTTGCTAAGTTTCTTCCAACTCCTCTAAAACAGAGGATACACACTGTTCTGTAAAGGGTCATATTTTAGGTTTTGCTGATAATATGATTGATCTCTGTCACAACCACTCTTTGTGGCAACACAAGAGGTAAGAAAAAAATGGAACACTTGGTCAATAAATACTGTGACAGTATTTCCATAAGACGTGATGTACGAACTCTGAAGCCCTGAAGTTTCACATACTTTTGCCACAGCACAAAGTATGGCTCCTCTTTTGATTTTTCCCCAACAATATCAAAATTTGAAACGCAGGGTGGGCAAAATCACTCACTGGGACAGTGCGCTGCTTTGCCATGTGGATGGTCCAAATTTGAGCCAGGCCCCCCCCTACATTGAAGAAAGCTTTAGTGCTGTGGTCTCTTTCACACTCTCTGTATCTTAAAAAAAAAATTAGGGAGCTTGGGTGGTGACTCACCTGGTTGATACCACGCACAAGGACCCAGGTTCAAGTCCCAGTCTCCACCTGCAGAGGGGAAGCTTCACAAGTGGTGAAACAACACTGATATTTCTTTTTCCTTGCTATATATTACTCCCTCTCAATTCTTCTATCTAAAATAATAATAACAAAAGTGAAAAAAGATTAAAAGTTTTTTTTACATTTATTTATTCCATTTTGTCATCCTTGTTGTTTTATTGTAGTTATTATTGTTGCTATTGATGTCATTGCTAGATAGGACAGAGAGAAATGGAGAGAAGAGGGGAAGACAGAGAGGGGGACAGAAAGATAGACACCTGCAGACCTGCTTCACCGCCTGTGAAGCGACTTCCCTGCAGGTGGGGAGCCGGGGACTCGAACCGGGATCCTCACGCTGGTCCTTGCGCTTTGCACCATGTACGCTTAACCCGCTGCGCTACCGCCCAACTCAGAGCTAAAAGTTTTTTTAAAGATCTTTACCAAATAACATTTGATGAGAGGACAGACAAGACTCAAGAGTAAGTGGTTTGCTGACTCCTGTCATGAAATCAACCCTCGTCAGTCACAGAAGACTTCTTTTTCTTTTTTATCATTAGTAACCATTCCTTTTCAGGAAGGCAGTGGAGGGGATATTAATAATGCCTTTCATTGCAACTCCTCACTGACAGCCTTCACCATCTGCCTTGGAGAGGTTCATTGCCCTCAGCCAGTTCGCATCCGGGGTCACACTCTGCCTTGGCCTCAGCCAGTTCACATCCGGGGTCACACTCTGCCTTGGCCCTCAGCCAGTTCGCATCCGGGGTCACACTCTGCCCTGGCCTCAGCCAGTTCGCATCCGGGGTCACACTCCGCCTTGGCCTCAGTCAGTTCGCATCCGGGGTCACACTCTGCCCTGGCCTCAGCCAGTTCGCATCCGGGGTCACACTCTGCCCTGGCCTCAGCCAGTTCGCATCCGGGGTCACACTCTGCCCTGGCCTCAGCCAGTTCGCATCCGGGGTCACACTCTGCCCTGGCCTCAGTCAGTTGGCATCCGGGGTCACACTCTGCCCTGGCCTCAGTCAGTTCGCATCCGGGGTCACACTCTGCCTTGGCCTCAGCCAGTTGGCATCCGGGGTCACACTCTGCCCTGGCCTCAGTCAGTTGGCATCCGGGGTCACACTCTGCTTTGGCCTCAGTCAGTTGGCATCCGGGGTCACACTCTGCCCTGGCCTCAGTCAGTTGGCATCCGGGGTCACACTCTGCCTTGGCCTCAGTCAGTTGGCATCCGGGGTCACACTCTGCCTTGGCCTCAGTCAGTTGGCATCCGGGGTCACACTCTGCCCTGGCCTCAGCCAGTTCGCATCCGGGGTCACACTCTGTTGGTATGCATGAGACCCTTTCTGTTTCATTTGGTTTAAATCCCCCCTGCTTAACACTATTCTATTTACATAACCACTTCATTCTATTTACTGTTAACAAGTTCCACCCTCCCTCCAGGGCATTTGTGGTTCAGTGATAGGATTCTCGCCTAATCTGCCCCCTCCTTGTCACACTCTGATTTTTACCAGTCACTTTTCTCTCCACCCTCTCTATGTCACATCCTGTTTCCACCCTACTTGGCAAGTATATATAAAGACAGCATTGTGAGTTTTACTATACTTTAGTTTAGCTTAGCTCGGCTTAGATTGTGCTGCGCCCTGCATGAATAAAGAGATACTGCCTACAGCTCAACTATGAGTCCCTGGTCGTCTGTTACCCGCCCGTGAAGCCAGCCCGGCGAAAACAACCTAACCCGTCAAAAACGACAACACTCTGCCTTGGCCTCAGCCAGTTAGCATCCAGGGTCATACTCTGCCTTGGCCTCAGCCAGTTCGCATCCGGGGTCACACTCTGCCTTGGCGGCTTTACTGCCAACACTACCGTGCACCTTCTGTGGGCCGTCATGTGTGGGAACTCCCGGCCAGAATGTGCCGGTGGTGGAAAGTGAGTCGTCAGGAAAGTTACCACATTCTCTCCGACTGCAGGGAGTGCATTTCCCTAGCTCTCTCTCCTACAGGTCCTGCTGGTGGTGCACCTACTTTAGCGCATATATTATTATGCACAAGGGCCCAGGTTCAAGCCCCCAGTACCCACCTGCAGGGGTGAAGAAGCTTCGCAAGCGGTGAAGAAGAGCTAAGGGGCCCTCTCTCTCTCTCTCTCTCTCTCTCTATCTATCTATCTATATATCTCTCTCTCTCCCTCCACTCCCCTTCTCAATTTTTCTCTGTCCTACAAATGAAACAAATAAATATTTTTAAACTATATTTTTTAAAAATATTTATTTATTTTCCCTTTTGTTGCCCTTGGTGTCTTATTGTTGTAGTTATTGATGTCATTGTTGTTGGATAGGACAGAGAGAAATGGAGAGAGGAGGGGAAGACAGAAGAGGAGAGAAAGACAGACACCCGCAGACCTGCTTCACCCACAGCCTGTGAAGCGACTCCCCTGCAGGTGGGGAGCCGGGGACTCGAACCGGGATCCTTAAGCTGGTCCTTTTGCTTTGTGCCGAGTGTGCTTAACCCGCTGCACCACCACCCGGCTGACTCCTTAAATAAATATTTTAAAGAAGGTCACAACCTCCTGTTGCGAACATACCTCTGAGCCCTCCGGAAGGAATGCCACTCTGTCTGCTCATTCTTTTTTATTTCTAACCTCCATGACTGTCAGAGAATAAACTGATTTTTTTCCCCTGTAATGTGTTATAACAACTAGGAAGCAAATATGGGCAGTTACTAAAAATGACCCCACTAAAGCACAGTTGTTAATCAGTCAGCCACTTTCTCTCATCACACCTAAGCCTGAGGAACCATGAAAAGGCCACCTCCCACAGGGCCTGAAACTCCAGAGCCAGGGCACAGCTAGCAAAACAAGGCGTCCAAGGGAAGGATGGAAGGGGTGAGTGGACCGTCGAAAAACTATATACAAAACAGCCTCACCCAAGAGGACAGCAAGGACGAGATAGAAATGGAATGTGACTTATTTATAGCAGAGCCCGCCTCCCCTTCTCAAGTGTGTGACAGAAGAGCTGTTTTAAAGTTTTATTCTTCCAACTTGGCTGCAGAACTTGGCTCCTTCTCAGAACTGTGCTTTTGTATTTAACTTTGAAATTTCAGAAGCACCCCCCATGGTTAAACTGTAGGCCGACGTGATACAGACTGGGGGGGGGGATGCTATTGGGAGTGGAAGGAGGCTGAAATGTTATTCTTATTTAGTTAGTTGCTTAAGAAAAACAAATAGAGAATAAAATAGCAAACTGCTTGGAAAGACTCCAAGAGAAAAATGTCTAAATATCTCAGCCTCGGAGCTTTCAGGATAAGAGTGAGGCTACAGAGCCAGTCAGACGCTCAAGTGAGGATCTAGTTTATAAAAGGACAGGGAAGAAAATGCCTGGCCTTGGGTGTGGGTGGATAGCATAGTGGTTATCCAAAAAGACCCTCATGCCCAGGTTCAATATCCACCCACCCTAACCATCATCCCCCACCACAATTAACCAGAGCTAAGCAGTGCTCTGGTTAAAAAAAAAAAGAGAGAGAGAGAAGAGAAACTAAAAGAAAAGCTATCCCTACTTATTATAAACCCTCTCTCTTTCTGTACTTCAAGGACACTGAGGTTTAACACCCAGAGAAGCCCAGTCTATAGATGTAGAAACTGGTATTGAACAAAGAGAGCTGCAGTATAAGTTGTTTCTTTAAAATTTAGCTATTAATGATAAATAAGGAACCGGAAAATTAAAGTATAGCACATTAGATCTTTTAAAACTATGATTATGATGACACAGTTTAATATATAGACTACAGTAGAGAAACACAAAGCGGTGACTACACTCTGATTACCCATGAGGTTAATAAAATAAACACACACAAACATGATTACAGATGCAACTTTAAAAAGTAGAAGGAGGGGTTTGGGTGGTGGCGCACCTGGTTGAGCGCACATGTTACACTGGACCCGGGGTCGAAGCCCCAGTCCCCACCTGCTAGGGGGACGCTTTGTGAGTGGTGAAGCAGTGCTGCAGGTGTTTCTCTGTCTCTCTATCTCCCCACTTCTCTCTTGATTTCTGACTGTCTCTATCCAACAAATAAAGATAATTAAAAAATAACTAGAAGGAAATATGCCAAAATGTTAACTATTGTCATGTATTCTTGGTAGCAATATGTGACTTGTTTTAGGGTTCATGCTCTCCAAATTGAATTACTATTTACTGTCTAAAAGAAAAGGGGGGGGCTGGGCGGTAGTGCAGCGGGTTAAGCGCACATGGCACAAAGCACAAGGATGGGTTAAGGATCCCGGTTCGAGCCCCCGGCTCCCCACCTGCAGGGGAGTCGCTTCACAGGCAGTGAAGCAGGTCTGCAAATGTCTATCTTTCTCTCCCCTTCTCTGTCTTCCTCTCCTCTCTCCATTTCTCTCTGTCCTGTCCCACAACAACAGCATGACAACAGTAACAATAAATACAGCAACTAGGGCAACAAAAAAAAGTAGGAAAATGGCCTCCAGGAACAGTGGTTTCGTAGTACAGGAACCAAGCCCCAGTGATAACCCTGGAGGCGAAAAAAGAAAAGAAAAAAGGAGAGAAAATGATTTCACATCAAGTCCAACTTCACTAATACTTCACCATGTGACTTTCAGAACTGAAAATGTCTTATGTTTTCTTGCTTTATGATCTCCATATAAAAATCAATGTATCAAGTGCTATCCATCCTGGGTTTGTATTATAGAATATGTGGACTCCTAAGTACATTTCATATATTCTTATCATCACACCTTTGCTATCCTACAACTCATATCACCTAGAAGAATCATTTCTTGGCTTTTTTTTTTTCAACTCAATTCCCACCCTTCTTTAAAGATGCAATTCACTCCTCTTCAAATTTCTTTCTCTCTATAAGCCTAGTGTCTGTGACTAATAAAAATATCCTTGGGATTTTGTTTTTCTTACTTGGCTTGCATAACTCTATTTTTTAATCACAGATTGCAGAATCAAACAAACCTTGATTCAAGCCCCAAGGCCAATTATTTACTCCTGATGTTCAGCTTCCTTCTCTCCAGTAAAGGTCTACCAGCTACCACGCGAGGTAGCCTGACAGCAGTCACATATGCCCAATGCCCACCACAGTATCTGTGCTGCTATGTTCATTTTCTTGCTTAATCCTGGATTATTCTTAGTGTCCCCAAGTAAATCATAAAGTTGTTTCTAGGACATGGGCCATATGTTGTGTGTCATTTTTTATTTCCTATTACCAATGAGTGGAGAAGTACAGGTGCCATGCCAGAAGCAACAAATAATACACAGTTGACTGGCTTTTGCAGGAAGCTCTAAATTCCAGGATGAACCAATGATAAACCACTGTGGGTTAAATAGTATGCCCCTCTCACACACATGTGCATACACAAATACATAAAAATCCTAATCCTGGGTTCCTGTGTACCTGACCTTCTTTGGACATGAGGTCTTCCAGATTGCAATTAAGTAAAGGTCTAAATTGGGCTGGTGTCATCTGAAGACACAGAAATAAGCACACAGGAAAAGGAGGCCATGAACATACAGAGACTATTGTGACATGCCAGGAAGCCAAGGAAAAGCAGAGATTAATGGTAGCCATGAGGACACAGGAAGCAACGAGGAAGGATTCTCCCTTTGCAGTCTTGAGAGGGAGCAAAGCCTGCTGATGCCTTCATTCACACTGAAAGTCTCCATAACCATAAGAGAATACATGTTTCTTGATTTAAGTGACCCAGTTTGTGGTGATTTGTGGCAGCATTGTCAGAAAACTAATACAGAAATGTTCAGAAGTGTTGTACGGACAGATAGAAGCTACTGGCTGGAATGCTTTGGAGCCAAGTAATATTTTCTCCAGAGAAAGCTTGCCTGCCTTCAGGCCTAGTTTATATCAGAGTTCCTTGACTGAAGCTGTCCTGTTTGACAAGTCTACAGAGTTAGGTGGGGCTGAACAAGCGGCAGTCTGAGACTAGAGAGATGTCACACTTCAGTCCCTACCTCCTCCTGCTTCTTCGTCCAGTGACTGGTGCCACCGATCACCCAGGCCTCAATCCTGATTATTAGCTTCAAATTCTCCATCCTGTCCTCCAAGTCAAGTCTGCTTCTAAAGACAATGGAGGGAATTGGGATACAGAATCCTGGTGGTGGGAACGGTGCAGAATTACACCCGTTATCTTAAAATTGTGTAAGTCAATATTAAGTCACTAATACATTTTTTAAAAGATAAAGTGTTTGTGTTGCTTCAGAAATAAAAAAGAAATGTCAGAAATCAAGAGGGAAGGAAGGGGGAGATAGAGAGGAAGAGAGACACAGAGACACTTGCAGCCCTGCTTCCCCGCTCGAGAAGCTCACTGTTGCGCACTGTAACATGTGCTCAATTAAATGTGCCACCACCTGGCCCCCATTAAGATATTTTTTAAGAAATAGTTCTATCTCCCAAGGATTTTTTTTTTTAATATTCGTATATGTGTAGTTTTTTTTTTTTTCAAAAATCTTGCAGATGGGGAGTTTACTGTATGATCAAGTTCCCCGTGGCGTAAGGATACTGCAAGGAAATGTCCATATCTGAAGGAATAAACTGCCCAAATGTAAAAATCTCACACACTTTGAAATGAAATGGGGTGGAGGGGTAAACTGGAAAAATTTAATGAAAATACACCACAGACTTTAGAAATGAGCAAGGTCTATTCACGGAGACCTTCACAGAACAATAGAACAATAAACCAGACTGAGCTAGTCTCCACACTGAACACACTAACCCTGCACCTTTGGACCCTGACACCCCTGGTCTGGGAGTTGCCTGTACTCCTTCTCCTATCAACCACAATAAGATGACAGAGAGCTTTTCTTCTGACAAGTCTAATCCTCGGGGAAAGGCAAAACAGAATGGTTTTTTCCCAAGGCAGTAGAAAAACACTTCAAAATATTTAATGAAAGGAATCTTAAAATGCAGATTGGACAATTAAAATAGTTACCCAGGGAGTCAGCGGTAGTGCAGCGGGTTAAGCGCACGTGGCACAAAGTGCAAGGATCGGCTATAAGGATCCCGGTTCAAGCCCCAGTCCGGCCACCCACATGGGAATCGCTTCACAAGCAGTGAAGCAGGTCTGCAAGTGTCTATCTCCTCCCCACCCCCGTCTTCCCCTCCTCTCTCCATTTCTCTCTGTCCTACCCTACAACGACGACATCAACAATAATAACTACGACAATAAAACAAGCCTTGGCTCCCCACCTGCGGGGGGGGGGGAGTGGTTGCTTCACAGTTAGTGAAGCAGGTCTGCAGGTGTCTATCTTTCTCTCCCCCTCTTTGTCTTCCCCTCCTCCTCTAATTCTAAATGTAGTAAACATGTCCCTTCAATTATATCAGCTGTCACTGATTTGTATATCATTTCCTGAACTCCAGTAATCTCATGACTCAGTCCTTCTGCCTAGAAGTTTGCCGTTTCTCTCACCCCCTCCCTCCACGAGCCATTTGTCCTCACTGAACACGTGACTCTCCTGCCTCAAACCCTCACAGAGAATGTCCTTATGAAGAAAACCAGGATCTCAGTGGCTTCCCTGCGCTTTGGGAATATTAGCTGCATGAGTCAGAGACTTAGCAGTAGGCAGATGGTCCACATAGCACAAAATAAGTCATGGAAGGTTTATTTCCAGTATGAAGAAGGGGCAGGCTTTAGAAGGACCACAAAGGAGGCTGCAGAATTCTGACTTGCAGAGGGAGCTCTGGGAACAGCTCAAGCTACAGGGCACGGGACTGTTATGCTTGGAGCTCCTGGGTAAATCCTCAGTAGTGTGTCTATCTGAGTGGTGCTGTACTTTCTCTCTCCTCCTCTCTCACCCATGAAAGTTGTCTATCGGGGGGGGCCAGGCAAGGCGCTGATGCAGCGGGTTAAGCTCACTTGGCGCAAAGAGCAAGGGCTGGCAGAAGGATCCCAGTTCGAGCCCCCGGCTCCCCACCTGCGGGGGGGGGGGTTGCTTCACAAGCGGTGAAGCAGATCTGCAGGTGTCTGTCTTTCTCTCCCCCTCTCTATCTTCCCCTCCTCTCTTGATTTCTCCCTGTACTATCCGACTACAACAGCAATAACAATAACAAGGGCAACAAAATAGGAAATGGCCTTCAAGAGCAGGAGATTTGTAGTTCAGGCACTGAGCCTCAGCAATAACCCTGGAGGAAAGAAAAAAAAACATCTCTATCACATATACAGTAAATCTTTATTGTTATTGCTGTTATTATTATTATCAGGGTGATCACTGGTGTTCAGTGCCAGCATTATGAATCCACCACTTCTGTTGGCCATTTTTTCCATTTTTGTTTGTTCATTTTATCCTTTTTTGTTTTATTTGACAAGACAGAAAGAAATCGAGGGGAGATGGGGAGGAACAGAAGGAAAGAAAGACACCTGCAGGCCTGCTTCACTGCTCCTGCAGGTGGGGAGCAGGGCTCAAACCCAGGTACTATGCTTAGTGATACATGTGCTTGAGTGTGCCACCGCCTGATTCCCGAAATAAATCTTTTTTTTTTTTTTTTTTGCTTCCAGGGTTATTGATGGGGCTTGGTGCCTACACTATAAAACCCACTGCTCCTGGAGGCCATTTTTCCCATTTTGATGCCCTTGTTGTTATTGCTATTGTTGTTGGGTAGGAAAGAAAGAAATTAAGAGAAGAGGGGAAGACAGAGAGAAGGAGAGAAAGACAGACACCTGAAGGCCTGCTTCACCACTTGTGAAGTGACCTCCCCTGCAGGTGGGGAGCCAGGGACTTGAACCGAGATGCTTGAGTGGGTCCTTGTGCTTAGTACTATGCATGCTTAAGTCACTGTACTACCACCCAGCCCCGCCCCCAAATAAAACTTTTTTAAGTAGAACTGGTACTCTGTGGCTTCTAAAGGGACCCACAGCCATCTCTACCTTCTAACACTCATGTCCTTGTCTAAATTCCTCTCCAACTGGTAGACCTGGCAATATGCTTCTAAGCAAACAGGACGCGATGTTCTATCTAAGAAGAGGCTACACCACTGTGACAGTTCTCCTACCTGCCCCAACTGTGTCCCTCCTCCCTTGCCCATGCTGATGAAACAGACTGAAAAAATTAAAATAAAGGCATATGGAGCAAGGAAATGAAGCCATCATTTTGCTTGTCCTCAAGGGACTGCATCGAGCGGACGGTCACATGAATTAGTTTATGAGTGAAGTTTTCCCCGAGCAAGCCTTCACATAAAACTGCAGTGATCACAGCCAGCCTGGAGACTCCTACTCTGAATGTGGGTTACTGACCTGCAGAAATTGGGGTGTAATAGTTATGTTTAAGCTGTTGAGTTTGGGGGCAGTCTGTCAATAATAGAATAGAAACTAGAACTTCCCCAAGAAGAGTATCAGGAATCAGCTCCAAAGAACAGTTTTACCTTAGAGAACACGGACTGGTTAAGCGCACATAGTACAAAGCCCAAGGACCCAAGCAAGGAGATCCGGGTTCAAGTCCCCGCTCCCCACCTGCAGCTGCAATGTTTCATGAGTGGTGAAGCAGGTCTGCAGGTGTCTGTCTTTCTCCCTCCTCTCTCAATTTCTCTCTGTCCTAGTCAATAAAATGGGAAAAAATGGCTGCTAGGAGCAGTGGATTCGTAGTGCTGGCACCAAGCCCCAGAGATAGCCCTGGAGGCAAAAGAAAAAAGAAAAGATAGATAGATAGACAGACAGACAGACAGACAGACAGCAAAAAGGAAAACAAAAGGCATTGGCCTCCTTCAGTCAAGGAACCCAGCTAATGCATGATTTTACGGAAAGGACACCAGTGACTCTGCACTGCTCCCTTTCCATCACCTTCCATTCAACTGAAGACTAGAGAGAACAGGAGGTGGGTAGGTAGAGTATTTGTAATGCAGCTTTCTGAACAGAGAGCACCGAGCCAGAGGGAGGAGCATGGGGACAGAGACACAGAGGGAAGGTGACTACACACCACCCAAAGTCTTTAGAAGAGGCACATTCAACCCAAATCTACCTACATGGCTTGAGATTTCTTTTTTTTTTAATATTATTTATTTTTTTATTGGATAGAGACAGAGAAACATTGAGAGGGGAGAGAGAGATAGAGAAGGAGAGAGACAGAGACACCTGCAGCCCTGCTTCACTACTTGTGAAGATTTCCCCCTCCAGGGGGGGACCAGGGGCTTGAACTCGGGTCTTTAAGCACTATAATGTGAGTGCTTAACCAGGTGCACCACTGACTGGCCTCCCATGGCCATGGCTTTACTTTTCAACCCTTCATCCCAGAAACCTGACTCCATGAACACAGTTACTGAAAAGTTTCCAGTAGGGAAAGTTATTTCAGTGGCAGAGCTCACGAGTTGGGTGCACATGGCTTCAGCTTCAATCTCCAACTCTGTACATACTGGATTCTCCAAAGAGTCATGGCATGTTTTTTCTTTTCTTTTTTGAAATATTGTATTTACTATTGGATAGAGACAGAGAAAAATGGAGAGGGAAAAGAGATACAGAGAGGCAAAGAGATAAGACACCTGCAGCCCTGTTTCACCACTCATGAAGCTTTTCCCCTTGTAGGTGGGGAGAGAGGGCTTGAACCCAGGTCCTTAAACACTATAATGCGTCTGCTTAACCAGGTGCTCCACCATCTCATCCCTAGCATATTTTCCATTCTTTCTGTTCAATTTTATTTATGTATTTATTATTTATTGATACAGACAGAGAGAAATTGAGAGGGCAGGGGGAGGGAGCAAGGGAGAGACACCTGCAGCCCTGCTTCACCACTTGTGAAGCTTTACCTCATTGCAGGGGGGAACCAGGGTCCTGAACCGAGATCTTTATGTAGTGTAATATGTGCACTCAACCAGGTGCCCCCCCAGCATATTTTTTTCTATGCACAAATGCATCAGGACTTCTCACTGACAGCCCAATACCAGAACTGAGTAGTTCTCCTCTCTCTCTCTCTCTCCCTCTCTCTCTCCCTCTCTCTCTCTCTCTCCCTCTCTCTCTCTCTCTCTCTGTCTCTCTTTCTCTCCCTTCCCTCCATATGAATATATATTTTTAATTTTTTCCAGAACTTGCCTACCACACCATGATTCTATCCTACTCACGTAACAGTCCTTCCACTTCCTGCCTCCTTCCTTCCTCTGACAAGTCAATTCTTATTTCTCTTTCAGGAGCTGAGGGAGAGGCTGGGGAAGTGGCTCAGTGGTGGGATGTGTGTGCCTTGCAGGCAGGAGGCTCTAAGGTTGATCCCCAGCATCACATAGCTGGAGCGGTGCTGGAGATGCATGTCTCTGTCTCGTAAAAGACTTACAGCAGAGGCCACCAAAACAACTTGTCTGGAGAGTGTACCCGCTCTGTCATGAGCCTGAGCCAGGTTCAAGCCTGACCCCTGCAACACTGAAGCAAGCTCCAGTACTGTGTAGTCCTTCTCTCTCCTATCTGTGGGTTCCCCCCCTCCCCACGGAAAACGCCAGCTTGGAATGGTACAGCCCTGGCAAAAGAGGAAACAACAGAATCGTGGCAAATGTCCTAGGACATCATAATCCTCCCTACTATTAGGACTTTCTCTCTCCCTTTGGTTCCCAGAATAGCTTATCAGTAATGCAACCGTAGTGCCCATCTCTCCCCTCGCCGGCCTGTCCGTGACTTTATTTGGCGAACAACAAACACTCATCACACATTCGTATCTCCTACCAGTATCTAGGACACACTCAACATGTGTCTGTTGATTAAACAGTTTCTAGTCCCCATCATGTTTTCTTCATTAGAGTCAGTAGGTCCCCAGATTCTCAGTGGCAATGATCTCTGTAATCACCTTCTAGAAATTCCCAGTAACATCCTGTTCCCAGCTATCTCCCCAACCTTATGTCTTACAGGCTAGGTTTGACCATGTTAGGCTGCACACCAATTCTGCATAACTATATTGGTGCTATGCTTATTTTCTGGAAATATGCCTGAACCAATTTTTTTTCTTTAAGACTGCAAGGGTCTTAGGTGAGTAGTGGAAAGCTATCTTGCAGTGTCACAGAGCGATACAAAGGCTAGGCCCAAACTCCATCAGAAAATGAGTTAATCATTAGAAATGAGTGGGTAGAAGTAGTCAGCAATGATAAGGCCATTTACCTATGAGATCACTGATTTACAAAAACACTGATGTCTTTTTTCTTTAAAGTCCTTAATTCATGTTAGGAGGATAGGCCAATGCTTTTGTTTAAACATTGCTTCTGCTGTATCTGTAATTTATATCAGGCAACTGTACAAAGGTCCTTAACAAGACATCATTGAGAAGATACTTTAACTGTTAAATCATTACAACTAAGTTATTTTTTCTGATGCCTCGTGACATTGAGTTTAATAAAAATCCATTTTTGATTAAAATATTTGCCTGCTCAGAGAAATATCTCACATCCAGGTGATGGTGCAACTGGTTAAGCACACACACAATACAGTGCACAAGGACCGGAGTTCAAGCCCCTGGTCCCCTACAGGGGGAAAGCCTCATGAGTGTGAAACAGGGCTGTAGGTGTCTCTCTGTCTCTTTCCCTCTCTATCTTCCCCGTCTCAATTTCTCTCTGACTCTATTCAATAATAAATAATAAAATAAAAAGATTAAAAAATAAGAAACCTTAGAAACAAGGAGTAAGAGAGAACTAGCTCACTGAGTAGAGTGCACACAACCCAAGAGTGAGCCCTAGCACCACAAGGGAGGTGTACTGTTACCAGAAGAAGCTGTAGTGTCTTCCCCTCTTTCTGTCTCTCTGTGAAAATGAAAAGGCAGGCCTGAGCAACGAAATGCGCATGTCTGAGGATCAAAGGAGGGAGATTTTTTTTTTCCCCTTATGATAGAGAAAGAGAGAAGTAGGGCAGGGGAAGGTCAGAAAGAGAGACACACACTTTTCACCACTCATGAAGCTTCCTCCCTGCAAGTGGAGCCTGAACCTGAACCTGCACTTTTTTTTTTAATTAGCAAGTCAACAATTATTTAAAAGATTGTAAGATAACAGGGGTACAATTCCAGACAATTCCCCTCACCAGAGTTCAGTGTCCCATCCCCTCCATTGGAAGATTTCCTATTATTTATTCCTCTGGGAGTATGGACCAAAATTCTTCATGGGGTGCAGAAGGTGGGAGGTCTGGCTTCTGTAATTGCTTCTCCACTGGACATGGACACTGACAGGACATATATGAAGGGGGAGTCCCCTGGAACACTGGAATTATGCAGAATGCATGCTTAAGTCACTGTACTACCAACCAGCCCCGCCCCCAAATAAAACTTTTTTAAGTAGAACTGGTACTCCGTGGACCCACAGCCATCTCTACCTTCTAACACTCATGTCCTTGTCTAAATTCCTCTCCAACTGGTAGACCTGGCAATGTGCTTCTAAGCAAACAGGACGGGATGTTCTATCTGCTTGGGCAGAGCCCAAGCAATAAGCATAGAGGAAAAATTAATAATCTCAAATTCCTAAGACCCAGCTCAGACCTATTAAGTGAAAGAACCATCTGTGGCTGAGGGAGGTGTTTGAAGAGCAGCAAGTTTTTTCATTGCCACCAGAATTATAGCTGGGGCTCAGGGCTTGTACCACAAACCCACTGCTCCCAGTAGCCAGTTTTTTCATCTTTCTTTCTTCCTTTCTTCCTTTTTTCCTTTCTTTCAATCTGACAAGACAGAGTTTGCAAAGGGGGGGGGGCAGAGAGAAAGAGAGACACCTGCAGCCCTGCTTCACTGCTCATGAAGGTTTTCCCTGCACGTGGGGAGCATAGACTTGAACCCAGGTCCTTGTTCATGGCAACATGTGCACTCAACCAAGTGCACCGCAGCCCAACCTGAGGAGGACGATTTCTATAAAGCATACCTAAGTGAACTGATGCATGGCTATGCGGATTCACTACACTGGACAATCCAGTGACCCAAAATCTACCAGACCCCGAAATATGAAGAGTACTCACAGGTCTAGGTGGCTTGATGAATAATAAAGGCTTCCTTTTAAATAAAAATTTTCATGGGACCAATACATTTTTTTATACACACCTGCAGTCCAAGATGTGACTGTGGCAAATGAAAAACTAAATTAGAAAGTCTGTTCAAGCCAATAAATAAATCATGCCTTGGGAGAGTGCCGCTTCTCACCATTAGTGACAGAAAACATGAGAAGAAAATGAAAAAGTATCCTGCAAAATGCAGGCTTAATAAACTCCTCAGTGACTACTCGTATGTCAGCAGGTGACCATCCTAAATGACATTTAAAAGTCACAACAACATTATGGGCATAATCATCCTCCTTATTGCTCGGAGGAAGTTTATCCCAAAGCTTCATTTCTCTAGATCTGGCTTTTTTTGTTTTTTTAAATGTCAGCATCTGAAACAACACAACACAGTCCAAGCAAAATTTTCACACTGAAAACATCTGATGAGAGAAAGCAAACAAAAATGAAAACACCATTTGCATATTTCTAAATGTGAATTTGAGTTATTGACATCTTGGGTAACCGTGACCTTGAGGAAATCATGACACAAGAGCACTTGCACAGAAAATGATAGAATTTAGCTGGATTTCCAGATTCACATTCCATTGACATTTTGAGGAGAACGTCCTCTAGTAGGTCAGGGCTGGCCACAGCCAAAGCCAGTCTAAAGCCCTGGGAGTGAAGCAGAGACAGGGTCCCTGGCTCACGCACAGCAGTGGCTACATCAGTCACATTAACGAGGTTTAAAAGTTCCCAATTCTGGGCAGTAGCGTATCTTCTTTCTAGTAGACTAACCGAACAGATCCAAAAGCCTTTTTTTTTTTTAATCAGTTAACCAATATACCATGTCATCTGTATACATATTTAGCCTAGACATAAAGTTGTCAGGAGGAATCAACCTATATTTGCAATATAGAAATCAAATGACTAGCGGTAATTTCTTTAAAGAGCTAGATGATTGGTGACTTGACTTCTCAATTAAACCAAATAAAGGTATCTCCTCCTGCTGGGCTAGCGTCACGGGAGAGAGAGACTCTGGGGCTCGTGGTGGAGCTGGAACACAATGTAATCGCTTTTACTGATCAGAGAAAAATGGCTTTATACCTTCTGAGGTGGGAGTGGCAGGCCAGAAAAAGGAAATGGGTAGGAGAGTGGGTGGAGAGAAGATAGCAAGCTTCCATCTAACCAGTGGGGGTTAAACCAGTGCCCTGCAGGCAGGGCAGGTCTCAGGCAAAACAGTGATTATGTAAATAGACCACAGCATCAAGCAATGCAGGGGAACCTGGTGTGATGACCAACACGGACAGAAACAGAAGGGGTCTTAGAAGCAGAATTAGCCAAAGGAGAAATGATGATCAACATCCTCCCACTGCCTAACAGGCAAAACAAACAAACAAAAGCACTTCCATGAATATGTAGGGAGCTCTTTGCTCTTGGCAGAATACCAAATATTCTAGGGGAAAGATGCTGAGATTACATGACCTTGACAGTTCTTATTAACCTCTGTTAATGCATGGATTTGCAATCTCCTGGGTAATATATATACATATATACATTTATATTTGTATTGTATTCCTGTGTTTTAAGACAAATTGCTGTGTAAATGCACATTAGCCAACGTATGAACAGCACCAACATTTACACAAGTCAGAGCTTCTTTCCCCAACAAACATTACTGCCTCCACAAGACCTAAAGGCAACCCAAGTGCCCTTCATCTCGACCGTACCAGGCAGGATGCAACATGCCTTACCCACTTGATCTAAATGAACCTTCACAATAACTACATGAGATACTCACCTCCTTCACACCTTTTTTCCCCTCCTTTTTCCTAGTGTAAAGAAACAGCCTCATACAAATTAAACAGCTGACTCAAAGAAACTTGGTGAGGAAGTGTCGGAGTTGTGATTCTAACCCAGGTAGGTCTGACTCCAAAGCTCATGCTCCTAGGAGCTTAGCAAAGGGCCTCTCACTTTGAGGTAGGTTAAGAAAGAAAGATTAAAGCACTTCACTTGATTATTGTTTCTTTTTCTTTTTAATTTTATTTATATATTTTATTATTTGATACAAAGAAAAATTGAGAGGGGAGGGGGAAATAGCAATGGAAAAAGACAAAGAAAGACACCTGCAGCCCTGGTTTACCACTCGTGAAGCTTTCCCCCTGCAAGTAGGGACTTGAACCTGGCTGCTTGGACACTGTAATGTGAGCACTTAACCAGGCGTGCCACTGCCTGCCACCCCCATCTATTATTCTATATGCCCCATCAGTCTAACCTTTATCTCTCTCCTTCCTTCCTCCCTCCACCTCTCCCTTTTTTATTTTAATTTTTTCTTATGTTTTATTTATTGGATAGAGACACAGAGAAATTCAGAGGGAAGGGGAGAGAGAGGGAGAGAGAGACACCTGCAGCTCTGTTTCACCACTCGTGAAGCTTTCCCCCTGCAGGTGGGGGCCGGGGGTTTGAACCTGGGTCCTTGAGCACTGTAACATGTCCACTCAGCCACACTGCCTGGCCTGTCACTGCCTGGCCCGTCTCTCCCTACCTCTCTCTCTCCTTTCCCTCTCTTCCTCCCTCCCTTCTTTATTTTCTTTCTTCCTTTATTTTTCTCTTGTTATTACAGTTGCCCAAGCTTCATTGCTTTGAGTCAAGTGTTTTAGATAGAGAAATAGACAGCGAGAGGGAAAGATAGTCATCACACTGGAGCTTCCCCCAGTGCTGTAGGGACCAGACTTAAACCTGGGTTATGTACATATGGCAAGACAGCCACACTACCCAGGTGAGTAATCTTGCCATCTTTAATCTAGTTCTATAGGCTGCAACGTATAAATGTCTCTCTTAGTGACGGGTCCTCTGGTCATTCTTTAACAAAGCAAAGGATTAGGGAGATTGATACCCAAAACAATAGTTTGAGAGTCCTAGTTTGAAAAAAAAAAGTTTTAAAAAGTCACCACAATGACCATATAGAAACATGTAGCTCAGCATTGCACATGTGGTTAACGAAGATGAGAGTTTTATAACATACACAGAAATCAGCATACATCTTAGAGTCAGTAGAATGAATAAACATTAACTCATTGATCTTATTAGTATGCAAAATGGCTAAATTTTCATAAATAGAAAACATTAGGTAGGTGTATAAGAAGCAGTTACTTCCTCAAATTAAACAGCCACACTTTTAACCAATAAGACATGTACCATTCAACAAATAAGACAGGTGCATATTTTCATCTTCAAAGTTATTGTCCTTTCAACGTCCCTATTTAAATTCATAGCATTCATGCCTTCTTCTCAAGGAAAAGAGAATCCAGTTATTTCTGGTTCACTATTCATCTCCTAATTCTTCATTCACTCAATTTTTTTTTTGTCATTTTACCTTCTGATTCTTTAATCCCTCTTCTCACCCCCACTCAATTCTGATGGGCAGTTCTCTCTCTGCATTAATGTCCTTCTTACCTTTCTAACAGCTGCTGCGACACCCAGCCTGTCTTGAACACTGTGCAGTGGGCACACTGCGGCAAGACTCCTAGTCCCAAAGAGACGTTGGTTCTATCAATTCCTGGCATGCACTCTTTTTAGGATAAAACTGTCTCGAATGCAACACCCAGAGATATGATTCTCTCCAGCCTCTGTGCAAAATTTCATGATCAATCTTATGCCCAAACTAGCAGGGGGCTGTTAACCATCTCCAGAACTCTTCCTTTTTTGGAATATACCTCATCACTTGGAATGTTCTCTTACCTCTCTACATCCCACAAAATATATATACATACATACATATATATGTATATATATATCAATTATAGCATATTGAAAAATGAATTCAGAGACACCTCCTCCAAAAGCCCATTCTGACACTGGGAAGCAAGAAATAAAAGCTGACTCTTCTGAAATTATGTAACATTCTCTCTGCATTTCTATTGTGCAAGCTAGCATGTAGACTCCAACAGTTTTTTGTGTATGTCTCACAACTCTGGTAGTTAATATCGACTATCTCTGTATCTCCCACAACACCAAGAGCAGACTTCATATAAACCATCAGTTTGGTGAACAAATGTTACAGCCAGGCTTTTCCACAAAAGGGGAGGTGGGTAAGAACAATGTATCACCATCCTACATTGTTGAGGTACTTTTTAAATCTAAAGCAAACTAAATCAATCCCATACAATCTTTCAAAGGATCATTACCAAGTATGGTAACACCTAGCTTCATTGAATTTTAAAACTGGAAGAGTCAGAGGCTGTGACAAGAAAAAGCACTCATCTATCATATAAGGCAGTTTAGGAAGTAAACATTTGTTCAACTGTCAGTCATCCATCAGGCCTCCAGAAAGGTAAACACACACACACACACACACACACACACACATACACACACACACCCTCAGCCCCAACACTGAACCCAATGCCTTACTTTGTGGTAGACTATCATATTTGGAGAACTGTCCTCTGGGTCAGCAATCCCCACTGCTTTCTGATCCCCAGGTCCCTGAGCCATCCTGAGTGTCTTCGCTCACACTGCAAAAATAAATGAATAGACCATTAAGACATGAAAGAGTTCTACAAAGAAAGCTTTGAAATGCAAAGAACTAAGTATTTTTTTGACAGGTTAGGAAAACAAAAACATGCGATCATTTCTTTTTTTTTTTTTCTTCATTAGCTTGTATAACATTAAAATTTCTTAAAACTAGGGGGTATGATTGTGCTGCTAGCTGCATACATTTCTCTGCTCCCAAAGCAATATCTCTCTGTTTGCAACCCAGAAACAAATACCCTCAGGGTGATTCTAAGCCAGCCTTCAGTGATCTTCTGGATACAGAGGAAGTCAATCATTTTGATACTGGTTTTGTCTTAACAAATCCCACTTTCCAATTAATTCTATGCATTAAAATATGAATATTTTATCAAGGACATGTAAATAAAAACCACAAGGAGATACTAGTTGATGCCCACTGGAATGCTTATCACAGTTTCATTGAAAAATCCAATAACAAGCATTGGCAAGGAAGGATGTAGGGAACCATTGTTGATGGGAATGTGGAAAAGTATGGTAACTATGGAAAACAGTTTAGTGGTTAAAAAATAAAGTTCACAATGGGCTGGGGGAGATAGCAGAATGGTTCTGCAAAAAGCCTTTCATGCCTAAGGCTCCCAATTTCCAGGTTCAATTCTAGCACCACCATAAGTCAGAGCTGATCAATGCTCTGGCCTCTCTCTGTGTAAATTTCTCTCTGTATCTCTCTCATTTAAATAAAATATATTTTTAAAAAGTTAAGGGCAGGGGAGATAGCATACTGGTTATGCAAACAGCCTCTCATGCCTGAGGTTTCAAAGTCCCAGCTTCAATCCCCTATACCACCATAGACCCAAGCTGAGCTGTGCTCCGGTGGTCAAAAAAAAGGCCCAATGTAAAAAGTTAAAAGTGAGGTATAAATCAGATCAAAGGGGATTCACATGTTGATTTGCAGTAATGCTCACACACCTGAGAACTACCCGATGTTAAAACCAATGGTGAGTCAATAAAAGAGTTAAACACAGAATTACTGTAAATGCCGGACATCCTCATTTAACTACGTAAGCCAAAAACTGTAAATAAAATTACGCAAACATCCAAACAGTACTCTTAGCAGCACTTTTTATGATAGTCAAAAGCTGGCTTCAGCTGATGAACAGATAAACAGAACATCCCTACTATCGAATATATAATTCTGTCCTAAAAGTAACGAAGGACTGGCAGCACAATATCAGTCCATCTTGAAAAAGCATGCCAAGTGAAAGGGATCTGATACAAGAGGCCATCGAGCACATAATCATTATGCTATCTCCCCAGAGTGTTTCTGTCCCATCAGAATCTTCTGATGAAGATTCCAGAATGTTTCTGTCCCATCAGAATCTTCATGTAGGGAACTCCAGAGATAACTCAGCAGGGAGAGCTCACACTTCATCATTCTTGGAGCCCCAGGACAAATCCCAATTGCTACAGAGGAGGACTGTGAACA
Source organism: Erinaceus europaeus (assembly GCF_950295315.1). Taxonomy (NCBI): domain Eukaryota; kingdom Metazoa; phylum Chordata; class Mammalia; order Eulipotyphla; family Erinaceidae; genus Erinaceus; species Erinaceus europaeus. The sequence goes on from NC_080177.1 coordinate 78,947,616, forward strand.
GCATCAAGAGAATTTCATGAGTGGTGAGATGGTGCTGTGGTCTCTCTCTTCTCTGTTGATATCAACCTCAAAATAAAAAAAGCTGGGCAAGGAAGGTAGCATTGAAGCACATGCATGAGACCCTGGGTTCATTCCATGGCACTATTTCTTTTTTTATTTTATTAGCGATTCAATAATGATTTACGAGATTATAAAACAACAGGAGTACAATTCCACACAGTTCTCATCACCAGAGTTCTGTGCCCCATCCCCTCCATTGGAAACTTCCCTATTCTTCTTTTCTTTTAATTATTATTGGTGATTTAATCTTGAGTTACAAAATTACAAGATAACAAGGGTACAACTCCATATCATTCCCACCAGCAGAGTTCTGATTCTCCAATCCCTCCATTGGAAGCTACAGCAGTTCTCATGAGGTTGCAGATATGGGTGAACTATTATTTCTACATCTGTCTATATTTGTAGATTTCTGCCCATTTTTTTCCTATGGTATCATCGTCTCTTCCTTTCTAAGTCACACGGTTTACTACACAAGTCACATGTACTACATCCAAATGTCCCTCCCTTTTTCCTCTTCTCGCTCCTGGTCCTGATGGAGTTGGCATTCAGAGCCCTCTGGTCATCTTCCCTCTGTCATTTCTCCCCCACTGGAAGTATGGACCAAAATTCTTTCTGGGGAGCAGAAGGTGGGAGTTCTGGCTTCTGTAATTGCTTCTCCACTGGACATGGACATTGGCAGGTGGATCCTCACCCCCCCCCCAGCCTGTTTCTGTCTTTCCCTGGTGGGGTAGGGCTCTTGAGAGGTGAGACTTCGGAACACACTGATGAGACGTGATCTGCCTGGGGAAGTCAGGATGGAATACTCACAGAATCTGTTAATGAAATCCTATACATCCCCAATATGGTAGTAGCTAGAGTGTTGGGAAGGTTTTGATGTCCAGAGAGCTTCATTGTGCCATGCAAGGACATGGTGAAAAGTCTGTCATTTATGAACCAGCAAGCAACTCGCCAAACATCAAAACTACCCAGTCATTAAGCTTGGAATTCCCAGTCTCCAGAACTCTAAGAAATAAAGTTTTTTTTTCATAAGCTCTCCAAGACAAATGTTATCACTAAGAGCCTGTCAGAGTTATTTGTAACTATCTTCATCGATTGAATTGAATGTTCCAGATTGGAGAAGTCCATTCACACGAGATACCTAGAATAACAGATGCATGGAGACAAAAGCGAAAACTGACCATGACCAGAAGCTGAGGAAAGAAGGGAAAGGGGTGACTAGTGCTGGTTATGGGGTCTCATTTGGGAATGATGAAAATGTTTCTAAAAAGAAAGAAAGAAAGAAAGAAAGAAAGAAAGAAAGAAAGAAAGAAAGAAAGGAAGGAAGGAAGGAAGGAAGAAAGGAAGGAAGAAAGAAAACACTTCTGAACTCATCAGAGGTGATGACTATAGAACACTGTGAGTGTAAAATGCCACTGAAATGCACACTTTAAAATTATGATTTAGGGGGCCTGTCAGTGGCGCACACACAGACATCTTATATACAAGGACCCAGGTTCAAGCCCCCATTCCTCACTTACAGTGGGGCCACGTCACAAGAGGTGAAACAGGTCTGCAGGTGTCTTTTTCTCTCTCTCTGTCACCTAGTTCTCTCAATTTTTCTTTGTCCTATCAAATAAAGAAGGAAGGAAGGAAGAATAAATAGTCACTGGGAGCCAGTGGATTCATGGTGCTCAGCACCAAGTCCCAGTAATGCTGCTGATGGCAATTAAAAAAAAAAAAAAAAGGAAAGAAAAGAGAAAGAAAAGGAAGGGAAGGGGAGGGGAGAGAAGGGGAGAGAAGGGGAGGGGAGGGGAGAGAAGGGAAGGGGAGGGGAGAGAAGGGGAGGGGAGTGGAGAGAAGGGGAGGGGAGGGGAGAGAAGGGGAGGGGAGTGGAGAAAAGGGGAGGGGAGAGGAGGGGAGGGGAGGGGAGAGGAGGGGAGGGGAGGGGAGAGGAGGGGAGGGGAGGGGAGAGGAGGGGAAGGGAGGGGAGAGAAGGGGAGGGGAGGGGAGAGAAGGGGAGGGGAGTGGAGAAAAGGGGAGGGGAGGGGAGGGGAGAGGAGGGGAGGGGAGGGGAGAGAAGGGGAGGGGAGTGGAGAGAAGGGGAGGGGAGAGAAGGGAAGGGGAGGGGAGAGGAGAGAAGGGGAGGGGAGGGGAGAAAAGGGGAGGGGAGAGAAGGGGAGGGGAGGGGAGAGAAGGGGAGGGGAGGGGAGGGGAGAGGAGAGGAGGGGAGGGGAGAGAAGGGAAGGGGAGGGGAGAGGAGAGAAGGGGAGGGGAGGGGAGAAAAGGGGAGGGGAGAGAAGGGGAGGGGAGGGGAGAGAAGGGGAGGGGAGTGGAGAAAAGGGGAGGGGAGGGGAGGGGAGGGGAGAGGAGGGGAGGGGAGGGGAGAGAAGGGGAGGGGAGGGGAGAGAAGGGGACGGGAGAGAAGGGGAGGGGAGGGGAGAGAAGGGGAGGGGAGGGGAGAGAAGGGGAGGGGAGGGGAGGGGAGAGAAGGGGAGGGGAGGGGAGGGAAGAGGAGGGGAGGGGAGAGAAGGGAAGGGGAGGGGAGAGGAGAGAAGGGGAGGGGAGGGGAGAAAAGGGGAGGGGAGAGAAGGGGAGGGGAGAGAAGGGGAGGGGGGAGAGAAGGGAAGGGGAGGGGAGGGGAGGGGAGAGAAGGGAAGCGAAGGGAAGGGAAGGGCTAATGTGTACTGTGTGAATTTCACCTCTAGTAAGAAAAATGAATATTTTTGAGTTGACCTTTTTAAAAACTCAAGAAAAGTAGCAATGAGATGATGGCAAGCATATGGAAATTTGGGGTCAAGAAGCAAGTTCATTTCTGAGCATGACGGCATATTTGCTATGTGACCTCAGGCAATTTAAAGAACCAGTTAGGTCCCCCTCTTTAACTTCCTTTTAAAAGGAACGTAAGGGGGCACAGTATATGCCCAGATCCATGCCAAGGCACCTGCTTCTACACTGCTCTCATCAACAAAATGTGAAGCCCTCTGAGTATTCACAGGTCAGGGTCATAGACCCAGTGCAAACAAGCACCAGATAAAGCCATACAAGTCCTAGACAAATGTTATCACTAAGAGCCTGTCCGAGTTATTTGCACAGAATTCCAAGGCTTCTCATCAAGGTAACTTTTATAAATACCACATCTGACAGAAAAGGCCACTTCGATTTAAACTAAAAACTCAGGAAGCATTTTATTATAAAAATAAGTTGATACCAAAGGTCACTTCATGAAAATAAATTTGGACAGGAGACAGAGGAAGATGCAAGACTGTATCCTTCATATGAAGAATTCAATTGCCCAAAATGTCTATCTGATGATTATCATGTCCACTCCTTGTCATTTATGAATCAAGACTGATTTTAAAAATCAGATGACATGAAAAACTATAGAGCAGGGGGGTCGGATGGCGGTCCACTCAGTTGAGCACACACATGTCCATCTATCTGCGAGGATCCAGGTTCAAAACCCTGGCTCCCACTTGCAAGAGGGAAGCTTCACAAAGGGTAGAGCAGTGGAGCAGCTGTCTCTGTCTCTCTCTCTCTCTCTCTCTTTCTCTCTCTCCTCTTCATCTCTTATCAATTTCTCTCTGTCCTACCAAAAAAAGGAGAAAAATGATAATTGGGAACAATGGATTCATTGCACAGACACTGAGCCCCAACCATAACCCTGATGGCAAAAAAGAGAAAAGAAAAGAAAAGAAAAGAAAAGAAAAGGAAAGAAAAGAAAAGAAAAGAAAAAGAAAGAAAGAAAGAAAGAAAGAAAGAGACAAAAAGGAAGGGAGGAGAGAGAGAATAATACCATATATCACTCTTTGATCTCTACCCCACATATCATCGGTAATTCTATGCCTATTGGACAGCATGGGAATACTGATTATTGCTTAAGCAGTGTTCTTTAAAGTAAATGAACCTCACCCTGTTTTGTTTTTTTACACCCTTTTATGCATCTACTGTTTTGCCTTAACAGAATAAGATAGAGCTTGAGACCCCAAAACTGAGTCTATTCGTGTATGCTCGTTTACCTACGTTACCAGAATCCTGTTGTGTTTCTATGACTTTGTCTTTAAATGGGTACTTTCACTTTCAAGAGCAAATAATTATCCAGCTAGAAAACTGTGTCACACAGCAAGACTGGAAATGACCTAGAAACAATGGTGTCAGCCTCCCTTTCTGTGCTTCACCCACTCAACCACACCAGAAACACTGCGCTAAAACGGGCTGCTGTCCAGGACTGGACTTGAGGTGGCTACCTGAGTGCTGACAGTCTGTCGTGGGGCTTTTGGTGAACCGAGTCTGTGGTAGAGATGTTTCTGTCTGGGGTTCCCCCTCTCAGCTTGTTGTGAAATTCAGACAAGTCATTTAGCTTTTTTGCATCTAGAAAGAATCTTTTCTACAACAGTGAAAGAACACCCTTCTGATTAATCTATCAACAGATGTTAAGGTCACTGACACAAAAACTCTGTAGGTAAGAATGTTCTAATAAAACACAGGCACTTCAAATCTAGGGGCCATTGCACCTACAGGGTTCCATGTTCACTCCGTAAAATGTGGTATTAGTGTCTTTCAACGAAAGGACGATGAAAATGAAATGGTGGTGAGTCGGTAAAGCAGCTCACAGAGACTACAGTCTGCAGCTTTGCCATGTGCACAACCCAGGTTCAAAGCCCAGCTCCCACCACACTGGGGGAAGCTTCAGTGCTGTGGTCTGTCTGTCTGTCTGTCTCTTGCTCTCACTCTTGCTCTGTGTTTCTTTCTGTCTATCTTTAACTGAAAAAGTTAACCTGCAGCACTGAAGCACTGGGGATGACACAAATTAATTAAGTAAATGGAAAAAAAAATGTATCGCCACTAGGGTTGTCATTGGGGCTCGATGCTGGTACTGCTAATCCGCTTTATTGTTGGCTTTTATTATACTTGATAGGACAGAAAGAAATTGAGAGGGAAAGGAGATAGAAAGAAAGATAAGACACCTGCAGACCTGCTTCACCGCTCCTTAAGCACCCCTCCGCCCCCCCACCCCCGCAGGTGAGGAGCAGGGGCTCGAGCCAGAGATGATGATCGTAGTGTGGAAGCGCTCGCGCCCCATGAGGAGCTGGCCAGTCTTGCAATGATGTGATTCCTCGCGCCCACCTTTGCTGCAGTTTTTATGAGATGTTCGTGAAATGACAGAGTGCGATCGAGAGTAACGCCAAGACAGACTGGCTGGGCTTCATGCCGGATTCTCGTATCGCCAAGCTGCACATTAAGCTCACGCGAGGCCGAGGCATGGTGTAGATGGAAAACAGATGATACCGTTTTTGCAGTGCTAGGGATTAGTCGCCATTTTTTACAGTAATCAGATATCAGAGACATGTCTTTCGTGAGTGTTTCCTCGAGGATGTCGAACTTGGATGCCTGAGTTGCACAGCAGATGTCATCGGCGTAGATGGACTTCCTTGAAGAAGTTTCTGGGAGGTCATTGATGTAAATATTAAATAGCGTAGGAGCCAGAACAGAGCCCTGGGGGAGGCCACTTGAGACAAGTCTCCATCTGCTAGACTTGTCACCCAGATGCACCCGGAATCTTTTGTTTTGGAGAAGAAACGATATAGTGTTGGCCACCCATGGAGGCAGGCATCTTGAGATCTTGACCAGGAGACCACGGTGCCAGACCATGTCATAGGCTGCTGTGAGATCAACAAAGACAGCACCGTCTTTAAATTCTTCTGGAATCCATTTTCAATATAAGTTGAGAGGGCCAGGGCTTGTTCGCAGGTAGATCTTCCTGGGCGGAAACCAGCCTGGGCGGGTGATAGGAATTTCTCTGTAAGATGAGAAATACGTGACAGAAGCAGCCTCTCATAGAGTTTGTCACACACAGAGAGGAGAGAAATTGGTCTATAGCTGGCGGCCAGTGTTGGGTCTTTCTTTGGTTTTCAAAACCCCCAGTAAAGAAAATAAATACAAAATAAAAATAATAAAGGCTCTCCAGAATGTTCCACGTCACCTCTCTTCCATCACCAGTGCCTGTGACTTAGTCCATCTTTTTCATGGCAATGTTTATGCTGAACTTCTCCAAGAATCAGGGACCTGCCAGGGGAGGAGCCTCCTCCCAGACTCACAAGGCCGCTCCTCATGACGCAACCCTTGTAATACTACCACCTGCCACTAGGTGCCGTGCGACTCAACATCTTTTTTTTTTTTTTTTTTTTTTTTTTCTGTTATTGAAGGGAATCAATGCCAGTGCCTGCACTACGAATCCACTGCTCTTGGAGGCTATTTTGTCCCTTTTGTTGTCCCTGTTGTTTAACGAAGTTGTGGTTATTATTATTGTTGCTGTTGATGATGTCATTGTTATTGGATAGGACAGAGAGAAATGGAGAGAGGAGGGGAAGACAGAGAGGGGGAGAGAAAGACAGACACCTGCAGACCTGCTTCACCGCCAGTGAAGCGACTCCCCTGCAGGTGGGGAATCAGGGCCTCGAACTGGGATCTTTACACTGGTCCTTGAGCTTTGCGCCACGTGTGTTTAACTTGCTGCACTAGCACCCTACCCCAACATCTATTCTTTTGTTTTTTAATGTTTATAGTAGTTTTATTCATAATTGTCAAATATTGGGAAAAAATTAGATACTTTATTTATTTATGGTCACCAGGGCTCAATGACTGCTTCCAGAGGACATTTTCTCCCATTCTCTCTCTCTCTCCTCTTTTTCTTTCTTTTTTTTTTTGTTTTGTTTTTAATTTCTTTAATGGATGATTAATAGCTTACAGTAAAATACAACAGTTTATACATGTGTAACATTTCCACATAACAATACAACCCCCACTAGGTGCTCTGCCATCCTGTTCCAGAACCTGATCCCTCCCCCCACCCTAGTCTTTGACTTTGGTGCAATACACCAACTCCAGTCCAAGTTCTGCTTAGTGTTTTCCCTGCTGTTTTTCAATTTCTGTCTGTGAGTGAGATCATCCTATATTTTCCCTTCTCTTTCTGACTTATCTCACGTCACATGATGTCTTCAAGCTTCATCCAAGATGGGGTAAAGAGGGTGAATCCACCATGTACCTGAGACTTTGGAGCCGCAGGAATAAGAGTCCCTTGGCAGAACCATTACGCTATCTACCCCATTCCCATTTCTGGTTTCCACATAACAATTCAACTCTCCTCCAGGTCCTCTTCTGCCATCATGTTCCAGGACCTGAACCCTCCTCCCCACCACCCCAGAGTCCTCTGCAATACAGCAAACCCAGTCCACGTTCTCCTTTGTGGTTACTGTACAACTTTTTTTTTTTTTTTTTGTGATTGTATTCATTTCAGTGAAGGTGCCTTTAAAATTTAGACGGAAAAGAATACTACCAATATTTTTCTCTATGCATTTGACAGTTTCTGGTTTAACATTCAAGGAGTGTTAAAACCCTACTATTGTAGTGTTGCTGTTAATCTATTGCTATAGCCCTTTCAGTAGACGTTTGATATATTTATATGGCCTCTCACTGGGTGCATGGACGTTAATAATCGTTCAGACCTCTTGATTGACTGATCCTCTGAGCATTAAGTAATGTCCATCCCTATCTTTTTATATTTTGTTTGTTTTAAGGTCTATCATGTCATATTGAGAATAATAGCTATTCCTGCCCTTTTTTGAGGTCCATTGGTTTGTATGGTAGTTTTCCATCCTTTCACTTGAGTGTCTGTTTGTCTTGTTAAGTGGGATTCCTGCAGAAAACATATGGTTGGGTTATGTTTTTTCATCTATCTTCCTACTATGTGCCTTTTAATAGATGAATTCATGTCATTGGCACTTATTGATATTACAGAATGAAGATATTTTAATGCCAAAAGAGTCAAACCCATAAGAGGAAAATCCATAAGATTAGCAGCAGATTTCTCAGCACAAATACTAAAGGCCAAAAGAGACTTAACATCTATTCTTTTTTAAAATATTTATTTATTTATTCCCTTTTATTGCCCTTGTTTTATTGTTGTAGTTATTATTGTTGTTGTTGTTGGATAGGACAGAAAGAAATGGAGAGAGGAGGGGAAGACAGAGAGGGGGAGAGAAAGATAGACACCTGCAGACCTGCTTCACCGCCTGTGAAGCGACTTCCCTGCAGGTGGGGAGCCAGGGGCTCGAACCGGGATCCTTACGCCAGTCCTTGCGCTTTGCACCACCTACACTTAACCCGCTGCGCTACCGCCCGACTCCCTCAACATCTATTCTTGATGCAGACAGGAAGCATTCACTGCCCCAGGGCTCCAGGCCAGGGCCCAGAGATAGAAAGGAGATGGAGAAGTCTACTTGAGGTGTCAGAGTCCAGGAGGGTGAGGACATGTCCACAAATGCAGGATGTTGTGACTGGGTGTTCAGTGATGATGGCCGGGAAGGGGAAGAAGGCAGGAGTGGCAGCTGAGATAGAGGTGGGTGAACAGGAGTCTGTGGGAGGCAGAAGAGGTCACCCCAGTCCAGGTGGCAACACAGGTGTGGGAACCTGAAGCCCCACACATAGTGGACACTCAGGAGGGGAGTCCAATCTAATGTCAAACTGACATGTTTGACTGACGGTGGCATGCTCAGTCTAACATATGTAGTACTAAGCATAAGGACCCATGCAAGGATTCAGGTTGGAGCCCCCGGCTCCCTACCTGCAGAGGGGACACTTCACAAGCACTGAAGCAGGTCTGTAGGTGTCTCTCCTTCTCTTTCTCTCTCCCTCTCTATCTCCTCCTCCCCTCACAGTTTCTCTCTGCTCTATCCAATAAAACAGGGGAGAAAAGGTCACTAAGAACAGTGAATTCATTGTGCAGGCACCAAGCCTCAGCAACAACCCTCGAGGCAAATAAATAAATAAAATAAGTAATAGTCAAATGTAAAGAGGGATTTAGGAATATCTGCGGTCATGGGACTTGTCTACTCATCTATTAGGGCTCTGCTCTACACAAAAACAGCTCTGCATGGGTGGAGTTTCTACCAGTGGTGTTCATACCTCTATTCCTGGCCCTTAGAACCAGGCTTGATAGAAGAGATACTAAACTAATTCTGGAGATTGCTTCAGATGCAGTACACACCTTCTGAAACATGAGTGTGCATAACAAGCCGGGGGGGGGGGTGTTGTTTGTTTTGTTTTGTTTACCAGAGCACTACTCAGCTCTGGCTTACGGTGGCGCTGGGGACCGAACCTGGGACTTCAGAGCTTTAAGCATGAAAGCCTTTTGCATAACTATTATGCAATCTTTCCAGGCTCAAGAAGCCATTTTATAAGATTGGTTGATTGATTTTTAACTAGAGAGAGAGAGAGAAAGACCAGAACTCTGCTCAGCTATGGCTCTGGCACACAGTGGTACAAGGGATTGAACCTGGGACTTCTGGAGCCTCGAATACGAAAGTCTGATATACTACAGTTGAGAAAGCTGCCCAGCTACACAAGCCATTTTAAACTGCCCACCAAAAAAAAAAAAAAAAAAGACTGTCTACATAGAGCTCATTACTGTATGGAATCATAAATGAAGGGCTTTCCTCAGAGTGCACTGATATGGACTAGCCCTGACCTGAGGAATCCACTGTTGTAGCCATGAGCAATGTAGGGAGGAAGGAATATGTAGGAGGGGAGAAAATACAGTGACGAGGGAGTCAGGCGGTAGCCCAGCAGGTTAAGCGCACGTGGCGCAAAGCGCAAGGATCGGCCTAAGGATCCCAGTTCGAGACCCCAGCTCCCCATCTGCAGGGGAGTCACTTCACAGATGGTGAAGCAGGCCTGCAGGTATGTGTCTTTCTCTCCCCCTCTCTGTCTTCCCCTCCTCTCTCCATTTCTGTCTGTCCTATCCAACAACGAACAACATCAACAATGGCAATAATAATAACCACAACGAGGCTACAACAACAAGGGCAACAAAAGGGGGAAAAAATGGCCTCCAGGAGCGGTGGATTCGTGGTGCAGGCACTGAGCCCAGCAATAACCCTGGAGGAGAAAAGAAGAAGAAAAAGAAAAAAAAAGGGAAAATAAATATTTAAAAAAAATTTTTAAAGAAAATATAGTGATGAGAGACCCTGAATAACAGAACTGAGTATTTGTGACTCAAACTCTAAGCAGTAAACCCTTCGAAAGTCAGGGCTGCAATTTACTCTGAACTTACACTACATTTGTAGCTTACAGTTACAACATATGCAGGTCTTTTCCTTTGTAATGCTGGCCTCTCTGGAGCAAGAAAAGCCGAGGATCCAACAGACATAAAACTGAGCAGAGCAGCAAAGGAGGACCGCAGTGATGTGGGCAAGAAAGGGGCTTCAAAGTCAGACCAGGAATCACATCTCAGCTCTGGCCACACCAGGGCTGCTGTGTGACCTCCAGAAACTCATCCCAGCCTCCTCTTCCGGCTTTTTACCCAGAACATGACAACCTTCTACTCTGCCAGACTGCTTTGGATGAAGGGCTGAAATAAGGGATGCAGATCCCCTAGCACTGAAATTAACTATGACTGATCTGCTGTCTTGTTTGGTCAGTGTTTAGCCCAGGGGAAAATTCCCAGGTGTTCAGAAGCAGAATCTTTGGGAGAAGCCCCTCCCAGGCCCTGTGCCATTCTGAAATGGAGCCGTCAGCAACTGAACCAGTTTCTCCCTGACCCGGATGCACAACTAATAGGTGGGTGTCCGCCACCACGCTGCATGCCACCGAAATCCTCCTCACGCGCAAGCCTGAAAGGTTGTGCCCGCCACTCTTAGTCACCAGCTCTGAGACTCCTCTGCAGGGAAATAATCTTGCAGGAGAGGCCATCACACCCTGGCAAACACAGTCTGAATATCATGCTGACAATTACAAATGCTTGTTGCTTGCATTCCCCTGCCTCCATATTGTATCAACGGGCAATATTTGCCTCAGCCCATTAAAATCCAATGGCTTTTTCTCTGACATCAGCAATATTATACACTTTGGGAGAGGGGGAAAAAATTACAAGATGTAGACCAGCTCGGTAGTACAAGCTTGTTTATATGTCTCTAATCTGCCTGAGTAGGAAGGAACCTCAAGGGAGAAAGAGGAAGAACAACATCTCTAAGGAACAAATAACTCTTTCTGTTAGAGCAGGGTCTGCCAACTTGACACTTCCTATGTACTCAAAGTCCACATGCTAAGAGACAGATGGAGTGGGTTTCAGGTGTGGCACCAAATTATCTTAGAGCAAAGCGATAGAGCTCCACCCCCAGAGACCAATTTTGGTGGCAATGCCAGACAGACAGTAGTTCCCGGGGATGGAATCGCTTGATCAGTTCAGGATTTCAATGAGAATACAGTAGCTGTCCAAATCTGGTGCCAAGATCGGCATCAGTCAGGCAGTCTCCGAATTGTCTGGGGAAAATTCTCAGGATACATTTTCTTGGTTCTCAAGTTCCAGAATTCTAATGCCGGAGGCCTACGGTGGCCCCTGGAGAGTGATGATGAAATAAGTGTTCTCCAGCTGCCTTGGCAGTAAACCAGCATGGGAACTACTCGTCTAGATTGCATGGCCTCCTCTTCACCTGATCCTTTCATCTTGTCCCAGTCTGCCCACCTCTGGGCAGTCCTACCCAGGCAGGTCCCCTTTAACATCCCTTGTCTTGAGGCAAAACCTGGCTGGAATAGCTAAGACAAGGGTCCTGAAGCCAAAAAATGGGTTGTCTATCCTGGTCATGCCGCTAAAGTGCTTATGACCATAAGTGACTTACTGCAGTGTGTGTGTGGCCTCCCGGAGTCTGGCTTTCCGCATCTGGAAAACAGTATAAGTACTAATGGCCGAGGTACCTACAAGTTTGCACCCCCACCTGCTCACCACAATCACCCAGGCAGCACATCACAGCAGCTGTGGCAGGTAAATGTGATTATTCTCACTCTCCAGAGGAGAATGTTGACAAATTAGCCCAAAGCAATACAACTTTTCAGCTAAGAAACAAAAATTCAAAACCAAGGCTGACTTCAATGTCCAAAGACATTCCAACACATCAGTCTTGGCTTCCAGTAAAATTGACTTCACAAAGGCCTTGGATGGGGGCTGGGCTGTGACTCCTGGTTGAGCATAAGCACGACCGACTGGACCAGTTTCTTCCTGACTCTGATGCACAACTAACAGGTGGGTGACCACCACCACGCTGTACAGTGGTGAAGCAGGTCTACAGGTGTCTCTGTCTGTCTGTCTCCCTCTCGATCCTTCCCTCCTCTCTTAATTTCTCTCTGTCCTATCAAATAAAAAAAAAACAGAGTTGGGGGTAGGCATTGGCTCACCTGGTTGCGCACGCACATTACAATGCAGAAGGGCAAGTGCCTGGGTTCAAGCCCTCAGACCCCACTTGCAGGGGGGAAGTTTCACAAACAGTGAAAGGGCACTGCAGGTTTGGTGTGTGTGTGTGTGTGTGTGTGTGTGTGTTTTCTCCCTCCCCTCCCTCCTCTCTCTTTCCTCTTTCCCTATCAATTTCTCTCTATATCTATCCAAAATTAACTATGTGTAAGATGGAAAATTCCTCGCATTTTCCATAGACAAGAGGACTTAATCAGTAAGCCATTGTTTACCAGATGGTTACAACTGATGGCGGGAGGATGAGGTGACCCTACCTGGCTAGGGTCTATTGGTTGTGTAGTTTTACAATGTTTGAAATAAGCCCGTGCTTTGCTTTGAGTGGATCCCGCTTTTTGCTAGGTTTGAAATGATTGGATTACGCGTTTTCTATAGCATGTTATTGGATATAGATTGATAAGGTGATGTGTTCCCCCTCCCTGAGTGTATTCAGAAATCCTATAAATTGTGTGGTTTGAGCCCTGTTCAGGGTTGAGCTGGTGGACTGCTGTCAGTCACCTCTCGGCCCAGATTCGAATTCGTGAATAAACATCTTTTGCTTCCTTGCAGTGGATGGTGGTTTGATTTTGCTCGCTAACACTATGTACTATATCAAACAAAAAAATGGGGAAAAATGGCTGCCAAGAGCAGTGGATTTATATTGCAGGCACAGAGCCTGAGCAATTACCCCAGAGGTAAAGATAGAAAAAAAATTACAGGAAAAAATAATAAACTACCTGTACATCTACAAATTTTAAGTACATGCTGAAATATGCTTAGCTAGTTCTATCTATATCTATAGCTTAGTACTAACTACTGTGGTTTACATAGTAAGTGCTCAACTAATTTACAGTTCCGTTCCATTCTCCTACTTCCTAGTGGAACACAGAAACTCATTTCCCAATACTAATCCCACCTTCAAATGTAAAAATAAAGCCAACGCTAAGCTGTCACAGCTGCCTGACAACCTACACAAATGATCTGCCAGATTCTTATAAAGACATACAGTTTTGCCTTCCCTAGACCAAAAAAAAAAAAAAAAAAATGCCAGAAATTAACCTGGGAGTGAGAAGCAGCACACGTTAGAGCAAGTGCTTGTTGGAATGATGCTCAAAGGTCAAGCCCGGCCACTCAAGTCACCCCTTTCTCTGTGGCTCTGCCTGCCGCATGACTTCTAAGTGCCACAAGTCCTTGCCGTTCCCGCCTGCCCTTTGGGCTCTTCTGCTGAAGCAGCATGGCTACTTTGCCCCCTGCATCTCCACAGAGCCTTGACTTTGTGCAGGCTTCATAGAGCCTGGCTTCTCCAGAGGGCAAGCTACCAACCAGGTCCTGTGGTCCCAGTGCGCTCACCCCGTCAATCCCTCAAGGCCGGGAAGTCAGGTGAGCAGCCTCCTTGGTGTGCCGTTGCTGCTTCAAATGATGTCCCTCCCATCGGCCTATAACATCCCCACTCCTGTGACACCTAGACCGTCTGTCTGTGCCACTCATGACCCAAGCTCAGCTTCCCATCTCCTTCCTCTTCATGCTTCTCTGGGGCCCCAAAAGGCTCGCTTGGAGTTCTCAGAGACTTTTCTTCTCCATTCTTTACTCTCTCATTAATCTCAGCGATGTTAACATCATAGTTAAAGACTTAATTTTTTTTAAGATTTATTTTGTTTATTTATCTAGTCATTTATCAGACAGAGACAGAGAGAAATCGAGAGGGAAAGGGCAAATAGAGAAGGGGAGTTATAAAGACAGACACCTGTAGCACTGCTCCACCGCTGGTTAAGCCTTCCTCTTAGAGGGATGGGCCAGGGGTTTGAACCTGGGTCCTTATGCACTGTAATATGTGCACTCTATCAGGTGGATCACCACCGCCCAGACACCCCATCTTACTTTTTTTTTACCCCTTTATCTTCACCACCCCCATGCTTAGCCAACCTCTCCCATGGTCACAGGCTGCACTTTTTATCCCCAGAGACTACACCTACCACCTCAAGCTCCAGCACAAGCAGACATGCACACACACACACACACACACACACACACACACACACACACACACACACACTGTTCACCTTCCCTCTTTCTGTCTTGGCTACTCCAGATTCACTGCAAATATTCTGCAGATCTATTGAGACGAGCAATTCACTTCGATCCACATTTGCTCACCTTGCCTTCACATCTCTTCTTTCACAGACTTCATCATCACAAGCAATTGCACGCACTCCCTTGTAAAGATTCTCCACGGCCTCACATCCCCCTTTCTGAGTCACACTTCCTGGAAAACCCCTGGCCTGGATGGAAAAGGAATACCTGCTACACACACACACACACACACAAATACACAAACACACACACACACACACACACACACGCACAATCATTTAGTCCAGGTTCCAGTCTCCAAGCACACACCCAAGTAGGCGACTACTTCGGGGAGGGGCTGGACAAGGGCAGACAGGCTGGATTTTAAATTCAAGAGCACAGACTGTCAATATATAATAGAAAGATGATTCCTACTCAATTTGCTTCCTCTCTTTGTGAATCAGCTGTTTCACCTCTTTTCCTTGTTCAACCGTCACACGTAGCCTTTGTCAATGGACTTACTTCAGACTCTGCTGAAGAGACAGAGGTCACTGAAGGCAACCTCTTGTTTTGAGATACTCCATGGAGATTAAATATTACTCAGAGGAGCACCAACGGGGGGCTGAAATGTTCTGTGGAAAACTGAGACAAGTTACACATGTACAAACTACTGTACTTTACTGTCCACTATAAACCATTAATCCCCCCCCAATAAAGGGTAAAATGGAAAGAAAAAAAATAAGAAAGAAAATATTACTTTGAGAATTTTGGTCTATATTCCCAGAGGGATAAGGAATAGGGAAGCTTCCAGTGAAAGGGATGGGACATGGAACTCTGGTGGTGGGAACTGTGTGGGATTGTACCCTTGTTATCTTACAATCTTGTTCATCACTATTAAATCACCAAAAAAAAAAAAAAGGACCTGAAAAAATATTACTTTGAGTTATTTATTCAGATTTGGCAAATTCTGAATGTAAGGAATATGTCTGCTCTGATAAAGGATATTTATAGTACACAGGAACTTTAGTATTAACAGTCCTACCCTGGAACATTTCCACGAGATTACAAATGAGTCAAGGGCATCAGCTATGGCCAGTCACTATAGCAGACTCAATCAGTGCAATAAGAAAAAAAAATATATATATATATGAGATACAACAATATGGCCAGAGAGATAGCTCAGCAGTAGTGCACAGGTTCTGAATGCATGAGATCCCAGAAGCCTCGGGTTCAATCCCTAGCATGACCACATGCAGCACAAAGGGGTGCTCTGATGTCTCTATTCTCATGAAAATTGGAGGATATACACCAAATGTCAATCACCATGATATATAAATGCTTATTAATAAACTATAGTAATTAAGATAGCGTAGGAGCATTATAACTATAGGCCAATATAACCATGGAATGCACCAGAAAGCACAGAGACACACCCACATATAAATGATCACCAGAATTAGCAAAAGTCATGGACAAAAGTCCTGGAGAAAAGAGTTTCCTATAAGTAGCACCGACTCAACAGGATAATCTGTAGCAAACAAGATGAACTTGCATCTCTTTCTTATACCAAAGACAGCAAGAGGCTTCAGACAGATTTTTCACCTTTCCAACTCTGACACCATCTCCCCAGACAACACCTTTGGCCCACCTGCATGTTCAGTTGTCCGGCTCAGGTAAAAATTAGTAAAGTCATGGACCCCTTGGAATATACCTAAAGTAGACCTACTAGCTTTTTCCAAAACGGAGACGACAAATCTCACCTGCTATAGTCTTGCCTTTAGGTTCCTGATTATTAAACAATTTGTTCTCCCTTATATCTTAATGTTTTTCAGCCACCAAGTTGCAGATGCTATTATGATGCCAACATGACTTCCCTGGGCAGACAACCTCACTAATGTGTCCTGGAACCCCACTTCCCCAGAGCTCCACCCCACTAGGGAAAGACAGAAACAGGCTGGGAGTGTGGATCCACTTGCCAACACCCATGTTCAGAGGGGAAGCAATTACAGAAGCCAGACCTTCCACCTTCTGCACCCCATAATAATCCTGGGTCAATACTCCCAGAGGGATAAAGAATAGGAAAGCTTCTAATGGAGAGGATGGGATGGAGAACTCTGGTGGTGGGAACTGTGTGGAATTGTACCCCTCCTATCCTGTGGTTTTGTCAATCATTATTAAATAATAATAATAATGAGAAAAACAGTAGTACTTCTATAAATTAAGATGGGAGGAAAAGCTTTATGACTTGAAGGTGGACAAAATTTAAGCTGGTAATAGCCCAAAGGAAGAGATTAACTATTTGGATTATATTAAAAACAGTATCTTCTATTTGTTCCTCAAGAGGGATTTATTCATTCATTTATTTATTTACTCCTCTGCACTTTTTAATAGCTT
This sequence comes from Erinaceus europaeus, assembly GCF_950295315.1. Taxonomy (NCBI): domain Eukaryota; kingdom Metazoa; phylum Chordata; class Mammalia; order Eulipotyphla; family Erinaceidae; genus Erinaceus; species Erinaceus europaeus. Next base: position 78,964,393 of record NC_080177.1, read on the forward strand.
TCTACCACTCTGCAAAGTAAAATCCAAATCCTTTCAGCTAGTTTAGAAGATTTGCCCAGTATTCTGCTATCAAATTTGCTTCTCTAAAAAAAGACAGGTCTGTGAGCTACCCTGGCCAGACCCCGCCATGTCCCTGAACACAGATTGCACCAAGTTAGGCATGTAACTCTAAATTAGGACCAATAACAGTTCTCCCCTGAGACAGAAGGATGGGCACAGGAAGAAGGCCTGTTCCTTATGAGGGAGCAAACAAGAGGAGGACCTTGAGGTCATCAGTCCTGTGGCCTCCTGGGTTCTGGTGATCCTTACACTCATTTCCTCCTAAAGCAAAGCTTGTTCACAATTTTAATTTCTTCTCATTTTTCTGAAGGTACAAGGCAAACAGGTGTGTGAATTCCTTGTCATAGTCCCTTCTTTTGCAAGTCAAACAGTTCCTTGCCAAGCAGTCCCTGCAGAGTGCCAGGTTACTGTCTTTTATCTAGCCCAACTGATTCATCTCTTTCCACCTCACCAAGAACAGCAGCCCTGCCTGGGCCATATCAGGTAGCTATAGTTATAGCTCTTTGAGGCTATAGTTTCAAAAGGTGTAGGAAAGGGGGTATTAGTACTCAGTGTCAGTTTCTCTCTCTCTCTCTCTCTCTCTCTCTCTCTCTCCCTCTCTCTCTCTCTCTTTTTCTCTCTCTCTTTCTCTCTCTTTCTCTCTCTCTCTCTCTTTCTCTCTCTCTTTCTCTCTTTCTCT
>NC_080177.1:78965331-79080388 GCF_950295315.1 Erinaceus europaeus
AGAAGAGTTCCAAGTGGAACTTGAGTCAGCTTCAAGGAAATGCCTTGGGGGTGTACAGATATCCATTTCATACTTGAATCAATAGCTGGATAAATAATTTCTCCATGGCCTCTTTTCATTGGTTAAGACAGACTTACTTGGAATCTTAAAAAAAAAAAAAAAAAGTTATTTCAAAGCTTTGACTATTTTTTTTTCCTTATAAATATACATGACTCAGCATCTGTAAGTTCCAGATGGTGCCTGAGTCTATGATAAGGTCAAAAGTGCTAGGGGAACTGCTTCTCCAACGTTTACAAACAAAAAGTTACGGAAATCACATCTCCTAAGGGTCGGCCCCAGGAGATCACTGACGTCATTTTCAGACAGAGAATTAAGTCCTGAATATGAACCCTACAAAATACCTACAAAGTTTCTAAGACACCCTAAATTCTCTGTTTAAAAATGTTTATTGCGCTTATTTATTAGATAGAGATAGCCTGAAATCAAGGAGGAAGGGGGTGGAAGTTAGAGAAGGAGAGAGACAGAGAGACATCGGCAGCCCTGATCCACCCCTTGTGAAGGAAGTTTCTCCTCTGCAGGTGGGAACTGGAGGCACGAACTTCAGTCCTTGTGCTTTGTAACATGTACGCTCAACCAAGTGTGCCAACACTCAGCCCTGACATTCTAAATTATCCAAGGTCAACAGCCTGCCGAGAGGAACTATTCAGAGATAGCCATTTTATCTCTGGGACTTATGCAAAAAAAAAAAAAAAGTAAACCTTTGTTAGGTAATAGAGACCCCATTGTGGATAAAATAGTCATTATTCCTGTTTTTATTCAGTTTTTTTTTCTTGTTTCCAGAGCTTTGCTAGGGTTCCATCATTCACAGAGGACTCCCTCTCTCTTGAAGTAGTGTATAAAAATAATTTCAGGAGATGCCAGGCGGTAGCACAGCGGGTTAAGTGCACATAGTGGGAAGGACAAGGACCGGCACAAGGGTCCCGGTTCGAGCCCCCGGCTCCCTACCTGCAGGGAAGTCGCTTCACAGGTGGTGAAGCAGGTCTGCAGGTGTCTTTCTCTCCCCCTCTATGTCTTCCCCTCCTCTCTCCATTTCTCTCTGTCCTATCCAACAACAACGACATCAATAACAATAACAATAATAACATTAAACGGCCACCAGAAGCAGTGCAGAATGGCTGTACCAATCAGCACGCCCACCAGCGGTGTGGCAGAGTTCCTCTTTCTCTACATCCTCTCCAACACTTATAGTCTCTTGTTTTGTTGATGGAGCCCATCATATAGTTTCACTCAAATGCAGAATATAGAGAGTGAAACATACAAATGTGAAGGGGAAAAAAATGTCAACCTCTATCTAAGACCCTGGCAGAACTGTAGTGGTTATCTATGGGGTTGGAGGTGGGGGTGGGGACACAGACCTTTGGAGATGGGAGTGATGAAAAAAAAAAGACAATACAGTAAACCATTACTTGATAAAGCTCTAAAGTAAAAAAATAATAATAATCCCAGACTAGTCAATAATATTAAAGTCATACAAAATGTGGGTTCTAGACACTGGAGCTCAACTAGAAACCAGTAACAATAAAACATTTATAAGAGCTTCACGTTTTGAAAAAGTATGTGGCATGCTTCTTAATGACTCATGGGTCAAGAAGAAATCATCAAAGAGAGAAGGTCATGTTTTGAGTGATTCTGCAAGCCCAACAAATTTGTAAGATGAGCAAAAACACTGCTTAGAGGAAAACTTAGAATCGGAAATGGTGATGTTTAGAAAAGTTGGGTCTGAAACAATAATCTAAGAGGAACTGAAAAACCAAAAAAAATTAAGTAACGGGTAGGGGGTTGGGCTGTAGCGCCACGGGTAAAGCGCAGGTGGCGCAAAGCACAAGGACCGACATAAGGATCCCGGTTCCAGCCCCAGGCTCCCCACCTGTGGGGGGGGGGTTCCCTTCACAGGCGGTGAAGCAGGTCTGCAGGTGTCTGTCTTTCTCTCCCCCTCTCTGTCTTTCCCTCCTTTCTCCATTTCTCTCTGACCTATCTGGCAACAATAATAATAACCACAACAATGATAAAAACAACAAGGGCAACAAAAAAAGGAAAATAAAAAAAGTATTGGAAAGAAATAATAAGTAGTGGGTAAGGGAAAGTAAATGATGCAACAAATAAGGGAGAAATTTTCTCTTTGAAATGCACTTAAAAGTCTGTCTTCTCTATGATAATAAGCCTGACAGGCCAAAAGCTCTGTGCAATGACATTATCATAGCTGCAGCCGGGGGTGGGTGGGGCCGCTCTAATAGAGCACCTCAGGGATGCAACAGTGGGATCAAGAGAGAATGACTTATTGATCAAAAGCAGAGAACTGCAAAAGCAGTAAGCACAGATTAACTCTGGCGCATGGGAGAGTCCCAGTCTCAGCTGAATCCACCCAGGGCTTTGACAGTACATCTCTGACTCACAGCACAATATGGAGGCCCACAAGAAGGCCAAGGCTGAGATACCTTCTGATTCTGCCCAAGGTTTAGAAGGCTTTTTCAGGAAGAACTCACAGGACACTCAGCCAGAAGAAGTGCTGACAGAAGCCAGTGCATATGGAAACTTCAGCTGTCGCCTGTTTCTTGCAGTGAGTGGTTCGGATTCCCCAGTTCCCTCTTCTGTTGGCAAGATTGTATGCATTGCATTGCCATAGAGTTGACTTCCCGTCAGAGCATCGACTGTCATTGTAGGCAGTCAGCTTGAGTCATAAAGTGAATCTTGTCCCAGTAAGGTGGGATTTAGTATACCCGAGATGGAGCCTTATGTAAAATCGAGAGACTAGAACACAACTCCAGCATATAGTACTAGGCAGGGGTTGAACCAGGAACATCCAGAGTGGAGTTTCTTCCTTTCTTTTTTTATAACTTTTTTTTTAACAATTTATTTATTTGTTGTTTGTTTGTTTCTTGCCTTCAGGGTTATCCCTGGGGTTTGGTGCCTGCACTATGAATCCACGGCTCCTGGAGGCCATTTTTTCACTTTTGTTGCCCTTGCTGTTTATCATTGTTTTTATTATTGTTGTTATTGCTGTCCTTGTTGTTGGATAGGACAGAGAAATGAAGAGAGGAGGGGAATCAGAGAGGGGGAGAGAAAGGCAGACCTTCTTCACTGCTCGAGAAGCAACCTCCCCTGCCAGTGGGGAGTCAGAGACTCAAACCAGAATCCTTGCGCCGGTTCTTGTGCTTTGCACCATGTGCTCTTAACCCACTGTGCCACAGCCCAGCTCCAAGGAGTGGAGTTTCTGAGTTCTACCCACTGGGCCACCTCTCCAGCCACAAGAACAGTGATTTCAAAATACAAACTAGAAAAAAAAAAAAGCAATAAAAATGTTTAAAGTCAAAGGTTACTTCTTTGACAAAGTGGTAAAAGCAAGGGCCAGGCAGTGACACACCCTGTTAAGCACCCACAAGGACCCCAGTTGGAGTCCTGGCTCCCCACCTGCAGGGAGAAAGCCTCATGCAGTGAAGCAAGGCCACAAGTGTCTATCTTTCTGTCTCCCTCTCTCTCTTTTTTTTTAAACAGATAGGATTTGCCAGACTAGCATGGGGGTGCCTCTTCCCAGGTGCGTACTCTCTGGGTTGGAGAGAACTCGACCGGAGCCAGCCTGGGCTGCTACTCACTCAGCGACGTGGGAGAGATGACTCGAACTTGTGGCAGAGTGGCAAGGCAATGTCTTTATTGATCAGAGAGCAAAGGCTTTTATAGGTCGGAGCCAGAAGTGGCAAGTTAGAAATGGAAATGGCTAGGAAAGGGGCAGAGAAAAGCAAAAGGGGATGGGAAGGTAGAAACTTCCTTAGCAACTGTTTCCAGAGTTTTAACTGGTGGATTAATTAATACCCTGCAGGCAAGGAGGGTCTCAAGGGTAGAAAGAAGATAGATCAAAGGAAGGGAATGGGTGGGCATCTTTCAGGCAAAACAATGATTATGTAGACAGGTCATAGTATCAGGAATGTAGGCTGCTTTGTGAGGTTCCTCACAATTTCCTGACAAGGATTTTTTTAATTTATTTTATTTTACTTACTAATTTATTTATTAGAGACAGAGAGAAATTGAGGAGGGAGTGGGGAGATAGAGAGAACAAGACAGAGAGACAACTGCAGCCCTACTTCACCACATGTGAAGCTTTCCCCCTGCAGGTGTGGGCCAGGGGCTGGAACCCAGGTCCTTGTGCACTGTAATATGCACACTTTACCAGGTACGCCACAGCCGGCCCCCTCTTTTCTCCCTCTCTATCTCCCTCTGCCTTCTCAATTTCTCTCTGTCCTATCAAAACAAGGTAGAAAAAAAAATGGCCACCAGGAGTGGTGAATTCATATTACTGACACCAAGTGCCAGCGATAACCCTAGTGGAAATTAAAAAAAACAAAAATTAGCAATACTGAATAAATAGCACAGTATACACAGCGGGAGAAAATTCTAAAATACAATGTTTATATACATTAAAAGAATAAGTGAAAACTAAAAATGACACTGTGCCAGTAATATAAACTATGAAACATGCAAGAATCAGAATATCCGTTAAAGAAAATTCATTTAAAATTAAGAACCTTTCCATAAAGAAAGCTGTAGGATCAGATGGGCCTAAAACCAAATCGTTTCAGATATTGAAGGATGAAATAGTAAAAGTTTTAAAAATACTAAAACACACATTTCGAAGGCCACTTCATGCATCTAACATCGTTATGGCAAAACTGACAGATACGAAAGGGAAAGTAAAAGTCAATACCACCCCTGAACATCATCCCAATCCTTTACCAAAATGTAAAATAAATTCAACATATTAAAATAAGAATTCTTGGGAGTCAGGTGGTAGCGCAGCGGGTTAAGCACAGGTGGCACAAAGCACAAGGACCGGCATAAGAATCCCAATTCAAGCCCCCGGCTCCCCACCTGCTGTGGAGTCGCTTCACAGGTGGTGAAGCAGGTTTGCAGGTGTCTGTCTTTCTCTCCCCTCTCTGTCTTCCCCTCCTCTCTCCATTTCTCTCTGTCCTATCCAACAATAACAACAGCAATAACAACAACAACAATAAAACAACATGGGCAACAAAAGGGAATAAATAAATAAATAAATAAGAATTCTGATTTGACTTCCAGAGGTGGAGCTACGAGCAGCAGATCACTTTCTCTCCTCTCCTCTCCTCTCTTCTCCCGGATCAACTAGGAATACCAAAGGAGACCACCCAGGACTGAAACAAGACAGGACTAGAATGACCACAGGAACCCAGTAAATCACCGGTGAGTACAAACACGTGTGGCTGGTGACAGAGAGGAGAAAGGGGACTAAGGAGAGATTAAGTGACTGCTAACAGTTCAGCAGGTTATCAGTTGAGACACCACCTCCAGTCTGCTCCACCAGCAAGGGGACAGCTGAAGGGAGGAGAGGACTCCCCAGAGACTCACCAAGTGCAACTCTGAGTCTCCATTGCTACTACCCTCAGAATCTGGAGCAGCGACAGGAAGGGACACCAGGGGACAGAGATCTAACCAGGAAACTCAGAAGACCTATACCTCGGTGGCATAGCTGAGGGGCTGTGAAAGTCTCTTTGCATAACCACTGGATTATCTCTGCCACACCCTGCTTTATCTCTTGGTCAGGAGCCAGTGATTAAGCTAAGAAGCCTATTGATAGTTTAAAAGCCCTCAGGCTCCCATAACCTACAGGGAAGTAAAAAAAAAAAGAGGCTTTTAAACCACTGAGCTCCAACTCAGGGATTGAAATAACTGTTAACTTCCACCACTGTGAACCCTTTAATTAACTTACTTACACACAAGTCAATCCAGGCAATAGTGATCAATAATTTGAAAAGTACTGATAAAGGGAACTCATAACATAATATATAAAATGGTTAAAACAACGAGAAGAAATATTGGAGACTCGAACCAGGACAAGAATCCAGCTAAAAGTGCTCCAGAGGGTGAAGCACAAAACAACGAGTTCAACATCCAAACATTAGCTAAGGAAATAATAACAGGAGTGAGTAAAGAATTTGAAAAAATTGTAATCAGAAATGCAGGAACAACAAATGAGAATATGGAAGAAAATTCTAATTATCTCATGGTTATTAGAGAGCTGAAAGCTGAAATCGCTGAGCTAAGAAGGCAACTAGCTAAACAAGCTAAAACAGTATCAGAGCAGGGCAACAAAATAGATGAACTCCAGAAAGCAGTAGAGGGCAGAGAGAATAGAATCTATGAGGCTGAAGACAGAATTAGCAAGATTGAGGATGAATTAGAGACAACTAAAAAAGAAGTAAGAGATCTCAAAAAGAGATTAAGAGATGCTGAAAACAACAACAGAGTCCTATGGGATGACTTCAAAAGAAGTCATTATTGGCTTACCAGAGGAAGAAAGAGAAGGAGAGGAAGAAAGCATTCTCCAGGCCATAATAGCTGAAAATTTCTCTAGTCTAGACAACACCAAAGACATAAAGATTCAAGAAGCCCAGAGGGTCCCAAACAGAATTAACCCAGACCTAAAGACATCAAGACATGTCATACTTAGAATGGAAAGGAATAAGGATAAAGAAAGGATCCTCAAGGCTGCAAGAGAAAAACAAAGAGTCACCTACAAAGGAAAACCCATAAGATTAGCAGCAGACTTCTCCATACAAACACTACAAGCCAGAAGAGAATGGCAAGATATCTATCAGGTGCTCAATGAGAAAGGCTTTCAGCCAAGAATACTATATCCTGCTAGACTGTCATTCAGACTAGATGGAAGCATCAAAACCTTCTCAGAAAAGCAACAGTTGAAGGAAGCAACCATCACCAAGCCTGCCCTGAAAGAAGTTCTGAAAGGTCTCCTATAAACAACCAGACCACCACAAATAGGACATATATCAAAACACTCTAAAACTCTACAAAAATGGTGTTAAAATATCTTCAATCTTTGATATCAATAAATGTCAACAGCCTGAATTCACCTATTAAAAGACACAGAGTAGGAAGATGGATCAGAAAACACAACCCAACAATATGTTGTCTACAGGAAACTCACCTAACTCAACAAGACAAACACAGACTTAAAGTGAAAGGATGGAAAACTATCATACAAGCCAATGGCCCACAAAAAAGGGCAGGAACAACTATTCTCATATCTGACATGATAGATTTTAAAATAGATAAGATTAAAAAAAGATAGGAATGGACACTAATTAATGCTCAGAGGATCAGTCAACCAAGAGGACTTAATAATTATTAGCATCTATGCACCCAATGAGAAGCCATCTAAATACATCAAACTTCTACTGAAAGAGCTACAGCAATATATTAACAGTAACACAATCATAGTAGGGGACTTCAACACCCCACTATCTCAACTTGACAGATCATCCAGGAAGAAAATCAGTAAAGACATAAGGGAGCTAAATGAAGAGATAGATAAACTAGAACTATTGGACATTTTCAGAGTCATTCATCCCAAGAAACTGGAATACACATTTTACTCAAATCCACATGGATCATTCTCAAGGATAGACCATATGTTAGGCCACAAAGACAGCATCAGCCAATTCAAGAGTACTGAAATCATCCCAAGCATCTTCTCAGACCACAGTGGAATTAAACTAACACTTAACAATCAACAAAAGATTAGTAACAGTCCCAAAATGTGGAAGCTCAACAGTACACTTCTTAACAACTTCTGGGTCAAAGAGGAAATCAAGGAAGAAATCAAAATGTTTCAATTGTATCTTCAATGAAAATGAAGATACAAGCTATCAAAATATTTGGGACACAGCTAAAGCAGTCCTAAGAGGGAAGTTCATAGCTATACAAGCACACATTAGGAAACAAGAAAAGGCACAAATAAACAGCCTGATTGCACATCTTAAAGACCTAGAAGAAGAACAACAAAGGAATCCTAAAGCAACCAGAAGGACAGAAATCACTAAAGTTAGGGCAGAAATAAATAACATTGAGAATAGGAAAACCATACAAAAGATCAATGAAAGTCAATGTTGGTTCTTCGAAAGAGTAAACAAAATCAACAAACCTTTAGCCAGACTCACAAAACAAAAAAGGGAGAAGACCCAAATAAATCGGATAGTAAATGAAAGAGGAGATATCACAACAGACACTGCAGAAATTCAACATATCATGCGAGGCTTCTATGAACAACTATATGCCACCAAGCTAGAGAACCTGGAAGAAATGAATGATTTCCTAGATACCTACCAACTTCCAAAACTAAGTCAAGAGGAAGTGGATAACATGAACAGGCCTATCACAGCTAATGAAATTGAAACAGTTATCAAAAATCTTCCCAAAAATAAAAGTCCCGGACCAGATGGTTTTACAAATGAATTCTACAAAACTTTCAAAGAACTAATACCTCTACTTTTAAAAGTCTTCCAGAAGATTGAAGACACTGGAATACTCCCTGCCAGCTTCTATGAAGCCAACATCACCCTGATACCAAAAGCAGACAGGGACACAACCAAAAAAGAAAACTACAGACCAATATCTCTGATGAACATAGATGCGAAAATATTGAACAAAATTCTAGCCAACTGGATACAGCAGTATATCAAAAAGAATGTTCATCATGACCAAGTGGGGTTTATCCCAGGCATGCAAGGTTGGTTTAATATATGTAAATCAATCAATGTGATGCACCACATCAACAAAAGCAAGACCAAAAACCACATGGTCATATCAATAGATGCAGAGAAAGCCTTTGACAAAATACAACATCCCTTTATGATCAAAACACTACAAAAAATGGGAATAGATGGAAAATTCCTGAAGATAGTTGAGTCTATATATAGCAAACCTACAGCCAACATCATACTCAATGGTGAAAAACTGGAAGCATTTCCACTCAGATCAGGTACTAGACAGGGCTGCCCACTATCACCATTACTATTCAACATAGTGTTGGAAGTTCTTGCCATAGCAATCAGGCAGGAGCAAGGAATTAAAGGCATACAGATTGGAAGAGAAGAAGTCAAACTCTCCTTATTTGCAGATGACATGATAGTATACATGGAAAAACCTAAGGAATCTAGCAAGAAGCTTTTGGAAATCATCAAGCAATACAGTAAGGTGTCAGGCTATAAAATTAACATTCAAAAGTCAGTGGCATTCCTCTATGCAAACACTAAGTTAGAAGAAATTGAAATCCAGAAATCAGTTCCTTTTTCTATAGCAACAAAAACAGTAAAATATCTAGGAGTAAACCTAACCAAAGAAGTGAAAGACTTGTATACTGAAAATTATGAGTCACTACTCAAAGAAATTGAAAGAGACACAAAGAAGTGGAAAGATATTCCATGTTCATGGGTTGGAAGAATTAACATCATCAAAATGAATATATTACCCAGAGCCATCTACAAATCTAATGCTATCCCCATCAAGATCCCAAGCACATTTTTTAGGAGAATAGAAAAAATGCTACAAATGTTTATCTGGAACCAGAAAAGACCTAGAATTGCCAAAAAAATCTTGAGAAAAAAGAACAGAACCGGAGGCATCACACTCCCAGATCTCAAACTGTATTATAGGGCCATTGTCATCAAAACTGCTTGGTACTGGAACATGAACAGACACACTGACCAGTGGAATAGAATTGAGAGCCCAGAAATGAGGCCCCACACGTATGGACATCTAATCTTTGACAAAGGGGCTCAGACTATTACATGGGAAAAGCAGAGTCTCTTCAACAAATAGTGTTGGAAACAATGGGTTGAAACATGCAGAAGAATGAAACTGAATCACTGTATTTCACAAAATACAAAAGTAAATTCCAGGTGGATCAAGGACTTGGATGTTAGACCAGAAACTATCAGATACTTAGAGGAAAATATTGGAAGAACTTTTTTCCGCATAAATTTTAAAGACATTTTCAATGAAACGAATCCAATTACAAGGAAGACTAAGGCAAGTATAAACCTATGGGACTACATCAACTTAAAAAGCTTCTTCACAGCAAAAGAAACCACTACCCAAACCAAGAGACCCTTCACAGAATGGGAGAAGATCTTTACATGCCATACATCAGATAAGAGTTTAATAACCAACATATATAAAGAGCTTGCCAGACTCAACAACAAGACAACAAATAACCCCACCCAAAAATGGGGGGAGGACTTGGACAGAATATTCACCACAGAAGAGATCCAAAAGGCTGAGAAACACATGAAAAATGCTCCAAGTCTCTGATTGTCAGAGAAATGCAAATAAAGACAACAATGAGATATCACTTCACTCCTGTGAGAATGTCACACATCAGAAAAGGTAACAGCAGCAAATGCTGGAGAGGGTGTGGGGTCAAAGGAACCCTCCTACACTGCTGGTGGGAATGCAAATTGGTCCAACCTCTGTGGAGAACAGTCTGGAGAACTCTCAGAAGGCTAGAAATGGACCTACCCTATGACCCTGCAATTCCCCTCCTGGGGATATATCCTAAGGAACCCAACACATCCATCCAAAAAGATCTGTGTACACATATGTCCTTGGCAGCACAATTTTTAATAGCCAAAACCTGGAAACAACCCAGGTGTCCAACAACAGATGAGTGGCTGAGCAAGTTGTGGTATATATACACAATGGAATACTACTCAGCTGTAAAAAATGGTGACTTCACCATTTTCAGCCGATCTTGGATGGACCTTGAAAAAATCATGTTGAGTGAAGTAAGTCAGAAACAGAAGTATGAATATGGGATGATCTCACTCTCAGGCAGAAGTTGAAAAACAAGATCAGAAAAGAAAACACAAGTCGAACCTGAAATGGAATTGGAGTATTACACCAAAGTAAAAGACTCTGGGGTTAGTGGATGGGGAGAATACAGGTCCATGAAGGATGATAAATGACATAGTGGGGGTTGTATTGTTAAATGGGAAACTGGGGAATGTTATGCATGTACAAACTATTGTATTTACTGTTGAATGTAAAACATTAATTCCCCAATAAAGAAATAAATTTTTTTAAAAAATTCTTTATTATTTTAATAGTCAACAATTAGACTAAACCCAATCTATAACCCACCATCAACAACTAGGTTTTAACCCAAACTAGTCTGATTGAATATGATAATACAAACCAGTGTGATTTATTAAATTAACATAGTAAAAAATATATAATCATTTCATGGGTACAGAAAAAACAATTTGAGAAAATGCTATATGCATGTAGAACTTTCAGCAAGCGAGGAGAAGTGGAAACTTCCTCACTATTAGGAAGGACAGCTACAGAACTCTGTAACAATGCTAGTTACATAACAGTAGGAATTTATTCAATGCCAGTGAGCTAACCATACACTTTAAAATGGGCAGAGTGGGGGAGTCGGGTTGTAGCGCAGTGGATTAAGCTCAGGTGGCGCAAAGTGCAGGGACCAGAGTAAGCCCCTGGCTCCCCACCTACAGGGGAGTAACTTCACAGGCGGTGAAGCAGGTCTGCAGGTGTCTGTCTTTCTTTCCCCCTCTGTCTTCCCCCACCTCTTTTCATTTCTCTCTGTCCTATCCAACAATAAAACAACAAGGGCAACAAAAGAGAATAAATAAAATATTTTTTAAATGGTCAAAGTGGCAAAGTCTGTATCAGATCCTTGTCTCTGCTCTGTTCTTAGGGAAACTCCTAGTTCAAGACAAAAATATAATGTCACATTAATGGACTTTTAAGACCAAAAGAAAAAATGCTTACTTGAGATAAAGAAGGTTTCTTCATAATTTTTTCAAAGATTCAATTTACCAGGAAGCTCTAAAAATATTAAATTTGTATGCATCCAGTAATATATAGCCTCAAGATATTTAAGAAAGAAACCTGATGGAAGTAGAAGGTGAAATACACCAACCCGCTGTCTCAATAATTGATAAAACAAGAGGAATTGAAAAATCAATAAGGGCCGAGAGGACTGGAACAACACATTTCACATGGTCAGTCATTTAGCTTCTGCTCTTGCTGCATTCCATACAGTCTGAGCACTGCTTCATCTCAAAACAGGCTTGAATCCTACCAAGTACATTTTCAGGTGTCTGTTAATTGGCTTCATTTGGCATTATAGCAACAGGAGTCTGTCAATGATGAGGCAGAAGAAGAGGAGGCCTTTTCCCTTTTGTTTTTGCTGGCAACTTCAGCCACAAGTAGTCACAAATCCACAGAAGTCCGGTTTGCAGAGCCTCTGTGTCTGTCGTGCAGGCTACCAGTTTGCACAAAGCAACAACCATGGTTCTCCGGCACCATCAGATATGCAGGGCTTCTGAATTCTGGAGAAAGTCATTGGGATTTTCTTTCCTGAGGAAGGGAAGATGCTAATTGCTTTCTGCTTTTACAAAGCTCTCTCCTTTGCTGCTAACCTAGTCCTTCTAACAAAATGGTAAGTAGTTGCCTGTATTAAATTCTCTCTGTTGAAAACTTCATACATGGTTTTCATTTCCCTGGAAAAGAGCACTGGCTGCTGTAATAAAGTAGAGCATTTCACTCAGCACTGCAGGGTATATTTTCTTTGCGTACATGCAGGAAATTTCAGCACTGACCATTTACTAAGTCACGCAATAATTAAAATCATAAGGAAAATAGTATCACAGTGGAATACACCAGAAATCCACTGTCAAGGATGATAAGAACTCAAAGATATGTGGTCCGGGAGTTGGCGCAGTGGATGAGTCCTTGACTTCTCAATTGAGGTCCTGAGTTTGGTCCCCGGCAGCACATGTGCCAAAGTCATGTCTCGTTCTTTCTCTCTCTCTCTCTCTCCTCCTATATTCCTCATTAAAAACTAAACAAAATCTTTTTCAAAAAAAGAAATCAAAGACGTAATAGCCATTAACATAACAAGCAGCTCACACTTGCCTCTATTTGATCAGCAGGGGAAAAAAAAGAAAGAAAGAAAGAAAGAAAGAAAGAAAGAAAGAAAGAAAGAAAGAAAGAAAGAAAGAAAGGAAGGAAGGGAGAAAGAAAGAAAGGAAGGAAGAAAGAGAGAGAGAGAGAAAGAGAGAGAGAGAAAGAAAGGAAGAAAGAAAGGGAGAGAGAGAGAGAGAGAGAGGAAGGGAGGGAGGAAGGGAGGAAGGGAGGAAGGAAGGAAAAAGAAAAAGCCCTAAGGTAGACATTACTGTTATGTCCTCCTGTTTCTACAAAGTTAATGTCCCAAGAAGATAAGTGATTTACCCAAGCTCATTCTACTGACAGCTTCGACAAGTCAAGTCCTAGATACCACACTTGCAGTCATAAAGGGAATCTCATAGAAAGCTGGATTATCATGGGAAAAGCACTACATATGAAAGGGAGAGAGGGAGAGAGAGAGAGACAGAGACAGAGACAGAGAGAGATTCAGTAAGTCAGAGTTTCTAGGGAAACTCACAATAATGCATGCTTATGGATACAAAAGATCTAAAAACTTGAAATTACTGAGTTAGAAGATAGAGTTAGAAGATAAAGATATAGAAAAAAGCTCAGCAAAGTTGTCTCAGGTACAAAGGAAGAGAGTAAAAAGAAACACAGGAACTGATAAAATAGCAAACTGAACAAAAAAGTCTGAAGAAGGAACAGCAAAATAATTAGGAGTGAAAAGGAAGATAGACTCAGGGGATGCAATTATTTTTTTTTCCCTGCCAGGGTTGTCACTAGGACTCAGAGCATGCACAACTCCACTGTTCCTATCACTATCAGCTCTCTCTCTCTCTCTCTCTCTCTCTCTCATATGGAGGGAGAGACAGAGAGAGACAGAGATGGAAGATGAGAGTGACACCTACATCACTTCACTCCCAGGAAGCTCCCGCCCACTCTGCATGTGGGATCCAAGGCCTTGAACCTGGACCCTCATTCATGGTTACAGGTGTGCTTGACTATGGGAGTCACCACCCAGCCCTAGAGATACAGTCCTTAAAGAGTAATAAGGACATTATAGGCAGCCATGTGTCAAAACTTAGGTAAAAATTTAAAAAGACGAAATTGACTCCGAAAGAAATCTAGATCTAAATGTCCTAAAGCCATCACAGAAATCAGATTTTTTAAATCTCATGAGGAAAACTTTTTTTAAATAGCAAGTGAACATATTAGACAAAAAAATGAACATAGATTGGCTTCACTCAGGGCTGCCATAAACCTTCAAACTAACAGACAACAATCTGTGAAGTATAATAAAGTCATTGAAGTCAGGCTATGAGCAGGAAGTATCTGGAGGAACACAGACATTGCTGCACCACACCAGAACACATGTCCCCCCAGGCACACATGTTTCTCGTGTTATGGGGGGAAGGAAATATGGCTTAGAAAGGAAATGAAGGTGGAGCTTTGAAGTTTATATGAACTTTTGTTAATGGGCTTGGTTGCTGGCTTTCTCTCTATCTGTGCTAAGGTGGGCGCCTGAGTAAATGACTCTCACTCGTCTCTCTCTCCTGTGTGTGTGTGTGTGTGTGTGTGTGTGTGTGTGTGTGTGTGTGTCCCTATGAAGAAAGCTTTTAACCCTAGGTTAAAAAACTTCCTATGGCATCATTCAAGAATAACATATAACTAAAATATCAATCTAAGGCAATCAGTCACAAGTATAAATAGACAAAAGGCGCCTCCCCTCACTCCATTTCTGTTATATTTCTCTTATAAAACTAATTTAAACCTGACAAGAAAATCCAAGAAGGGGAAGTGATAAGTCAGACTTTCTCACAAGCAAATAGGAAAAGAAAAATGAGAGTTTGGCAAACTCAATTCAGTCAAATAGAATCATGAGACCACTTTCCAAGCAAGTTTGTTTGATCCCAGGAGTGAAATTCTAAATTGACACTTTTTTCCAATTCTTTAAAAATACTGTTCTGGGTCTGGTGGTAGCACAGCTGGTTGAGCGCACATGTACAATGTGCAAAGACCCAGGTTCAAGCCCCCGGTCCCCACCTGCAGGGGGAAAGCTTTGCAAGTGAAGAAGCAGGGCTGCAGGTGTCTCTCTGTCTCTCTCCTTCTCTGTCTCCCCTGCCCCTCTCAGTTTCTAGCTGTCTCCATCCAATAAATAAAGATAATTTAAAAAAAATAATATGTTCCATTCCTTCCCAGCACCCTTGGTTTCTAATAAAAAATTCATAGTCACTTGAATTGTTTCCCATGATAAGTAATTTTTTTTTCTTTTTGTTGTTTGTTTGGTCTCTGACAGCTTTTAAGATTTTTTCCCCCCTTCTCTCCAGTTTTTAAGAATTTGACAGGGGTATATCTAAACATAATTTTGTTTCTCTAGTTGAGGTTCTGTAAGCTAGAATCTTTACGTGTATGTCTTCAGAAAAATTTGGGAAGTTTTTAACTTATTTTTAAAATACATTTTTTTAAATACACTAAACCCTACTCTTTCTCCACAGGTTCTAGAACTATAATGCCACAGAGTGTTAGGCCTCTTGGTACTGCACCTCAGGTCCAGAGACCGTTACTTCTCGCCAATATATTCCCCAATACCTGTATATATTTCTATGCTATCGACTGGATACATATCTAGATCTAAATATCTACAAGATAGAAATATCTAGCACTGAATATGTTCTAATGGCCCTTGAGTTCACTGCCTCTCACCTCTGTCATTTCCATTTTGCATTTAAATTCATCTCGTAAATTTCTTCATTTCACGGATTGGGTTTATTTTTTTACATTTAAAGTCCCCCCCCCTTTTTTTTAGGTCTTTTTTTTTCTTCCACTTTCAAGCACCAGGACCATTCATATGTGCAATTTCAATAGTTCTGGGCTCAGTTTTTTTTTTTCCTTTACTCCTTTTAGTTTGGAGAGAGAGAGAGAGAGAGAGAGAGAGACCCCAGCAGTGAAACTTCACCTGAAGCCTAGCACCACACTGGGCCTCACACCTGGAACATACTCACGGCAAAGCACGTGTCCTACAGCCGTGCTCTCCCTCGGCCTCTGTCTTTTCTTTATCTCTGTCTCTTTCTTCCTTCCTTCCTTCCTTCCTTTTTCTCTTTCTTCCTTTCTCTCTTCCTTCCCTTCTCTCTATCTCCCTTTCTTTCTTTCTTTCTTTCTTTCTTTCTTTCTTTCTTTCTTTCTTTCATTCTTTCTTTCTTTCCCAGAGCACAGCTGAGCTCTGGTGTATGGTGGTGCAGGGGATTGATCCTGGGACTTCGGAGCCTCAGGCATGAAAGGCTCTTTGCAGAACCATGATGCCATCTACTCCCCTGTTTGTTTGTTTTTCTCTTCCTTTGCTGAGTTTTTTTTTTTTCTTCATTTCTTAAAAGTGTGTGCATACTTACTTCTTGAAGCAATTTTTAATTTGTTTTAAGTCTTTGGTGATGTAATCTCCCCATCAGTGGCAAATCAACATTGGTGTCTAGTGATTGTATTTATCAATAAAGTTAAATTTTTTCTGGTTTTCCAAATGCCCCTTAATTTTGGATTTTATCCTAGACATTTTTAATATTATGTCATAAAATTCCAAGGCTTGTTTAAATCCTATAAGGATTTTGTTTTTGCTTTTTTTGTCAGGGTCAAGCATCAGTTCTCTTATTTATTCTTTTTTATTATTATTATTGAAGTAGCATTTCACTGAAATTATGAGGTTTCAGGTGTCCATCATTACAGACCAATGTCTATAGGTATCATATTAAATTTATCACTGGAAAGTTCACTGCTGTCCTTCACCATAATTGATTCCTCTGACCTGACTGGCTTTGATCTTTTTACACTTTCTTTTCTGATAACCACTAATTTTACTTACAGTCTAACCATTTATTTTGGCTTAGGAAGATAGCATAATGGTTATGCAAAAAGGCTTCAGTGCCTGAGGCACCAAAGGTCCCAGCCTCAGTCCCCAGCATTACCATAAACCAGAGTTCAGCAGTGCTCTCAGAAAGGAAGAAAGAAAGAAAGAAAGAAAGAAAGAAAGAAAGAAAGAAAGAAAGAAAGAAAGAAAGAAAGGAGGAAAGGAAAAGGGAAATAGAAAAACCAGAATTGAGCAATGCTCTGGAAGGAAAAAAAAAAACCTTATTTTTTTTTAGTTCATTTGCTTTCTTTCTTTCTTATTATTATCTTTACTTATTTATTGGATACAGACAGTCAGAAATAGAGAGGGAAGGGAGTGGTAGAGAGACAGAGAGACACCTGCAGCCCTGCTTCACCACTGGCAAAGCTTTCCCCCTGCAGGTGGGGATCAGAGGCTCAAACCCAGGTCCTTGTGCGTTGTAACATGTGCACTCAACCAGGTACGCCACCACCCAGCCCCACATTCATTTTATTTCTTTGTGTATAACATTATAGTGAAATCATATGATTTTTGTTTTTCTACATCTGATTTATCACAAGAAACACAAGTATCTTCTAGTCTACCAAAGCTGTTGAAGGATTTCATCTTTTTTATGACTGGCTGGTCATATATATATAAACATTTTCTTTATTTAGGATAGAAACAGAGACAACTTGATAGGAAAAGGGGAGATAGAGAAGAGAAAGACACCTCACCACTCGTGCAGGGGAGCAGGGGTTCAAACCTGGGTCCTTGTGCACTGTAATCCGTGTGTTCAACCAAGAGCGCCACCACTCAGCCCCCTTGCACATTCATATATACCCCATTATTCTCTTGATCCATTTATCAGTGGGCTACTGGAAATAACACTGCAATGAGCATGGCTGTACATATATCTTTGCACATTAATGTTTTTGTATGCTCTGGATAAATATCTGAAGGTGGAATTTCTAGTTTTAGTTTTTTGAGGTGCTTCTCCGTTTTCCATGTCTGTACCAATCGACTCTCCCAGAAGCTGTGTACAAGGCCCTTCTCCCCACGTCCTCTCCAACACTTACTGTTTCTTTTCTCTTTGGTAGTTGCCGTGCTCACAGGTGTGAGTGATATCCCCTAGTTGCTTTGATTTCATTTCAATAAGAATAATAATCATAGATGAGGAACATCATTTCCTGAGCCCAGAAGATCGTGTCTTCTTTGAAGACTTATCAGTCCATCCAGATCTCAGGCCCGTTTCTTTTTTATAATTGGGTTGTTTGGTTGTTTATGACGATGTTATGAGTTGTATATATAGTTTTGAGTAGTTAGTTCTTTGTTGGGTAGGTGATTTGTAAATATTTGTCCCATGACGTGTGTGTGTGTGTGTGTGTGTCTGTGTGTGTGTGTGTGTCTGTGTGTGTGTGTGTGTCTGTGTGTGTGTGTCTGTGTGTGTGTGTGTGTCTGTGTGTGTGTGTGTCTGTGTGTGTGTGTGTCTGTGTGTGTGTGTGTGTGTGTGTGTGTGTGTCTTTCACTGTGCTGAAGCCTTTCCATTGGGTGTAGTTTCATTGGTTTAATTTTCCTCCAGTTTCCTTTCAGGCATCAAGGTTTTGAACAGTCTTCTCTGGATTGTAATCCCAGTGTCAGTTCTGCTTTCTAAACCCCGCTTGTACTGTTCATCTTCACCAGCTGCGTTTGCCACCCAGTGGTTAGCTTGGGGATTTGGTGGCCTATTCAGTCTGTCATTTCTTTTTCTTTCTTTCTTTTTTTTTTTTTCTTGCTTCCAGGGTTATTGCTGGGGCTCAGTGCCTGCACTACAAATCCAATGCTCCTGGAGGTTATTTTTTCCCTTTTGTTGCCCTGGTTATTTATTGTTTATTCTTTGCTGTTGTTGTTATTGCTGTCATTGTTGTTGGATAGGACAGAGAGAAATTGAGGGGGGGACAGAAAGGGGGAGAGAAAGACAGACACCTGCAGACCTGCTTCACCAATTGTGAAGCGACCCCCCCCCCCGCAGATGGGGAGCTGGGGCTCAAACCGGGATCCTAATGCTGGTCCTTGTGCTTTGTGCCACGTGTGCTTAACCCGCTGTGCTACCACCTCCCCCACCCCCAGTTCTCACTTGCACAGGAGAGACTATAGTGTTGTAGGTGTCTTGGTGTCTCTCCTTCTCTGTCCTCTCCCTTCTCTTTCTCTCCCTTTATATTTCTGTTTGTCGCTTACCAAAAAAAAAAGAAAAAAGGAAAAGGAAAAGATGGCCTCCCTTCCTCTCTCAATATGTCTATCTCTATTAACAAAAAAGTGTGGAGAGAGACCACCAGGAGAAGTGGATTAATCAGGAAGGCACAGATACACTGGTGGCAATAAATAAATAAATAACAAATCTATATGGACAAAAAAAAGGAGGAAAAGACCATACTCATGTATAAAGAACATTTCTTCCAGTGAGGACAGATGGAAGGATTAGCCAGGATTTAGACTGCATCGTGAATGGAATAACAGAGAGATTTGAAAACTCGAAACCAAACAGGCCTGATTTCTCCACATCTGGCTAAGAAAACATATTCACTGTGGCATCAAAAATTGTGTCTTTTTGAGTGGCAGAAACAGCATAATGGCTACGCAAGAGATTCTCATGACTGAGGCATCAGAAGTCCCAGGTTCAGTCCCCATCACCATTAGCCAGAGCTGAGCAGTGCTCTGGTCTCTCTGTCTCTCTCTCTCAAAAAAAAAATGGAGAAGAAGATATGGTACCTTTTCTTTCTTTCTTTCTTTCTTTCTTTCTTTTTTCCTTTTTTTTTTTTAATTACTGGAGCTTGGTACCTGCACTACGAATCCACTCCTCTTGGTGGCTTTTTATTATTATTATTGGACAGGACAGAGAGAAATTGAGAGAAGAGAGGAAGACAGAGAGGGAGAGGGAAAGATAGACACCTGTAGACCTGCGTCACTGCTTGTGAAGTGACTCCCCTGCAGGTGGGGAGCCGGGGGCTTAAACCAGGATCCCTGAGCAGGTCCTTGCACTTTGCACTATGTGTATTTAACCCAGTGCATCACCGCCTGACCCCCTGTTATATTTTCTTCATGTGTGGGTTCCTTAAAATTATTTATCTTATTTTTATTTATTTATTATTGGATAGAGACAGAGAAATTGAGAGGGGAGGGGGGAATAGAGAAGGAGAGAGAGGAAAACATCTGCAGCCCTGCTTCACTACTCATGAAGCTTTCCCCCTGCAAGTGGGGACCAAGGCTCGAACCTGGGTCTTTGTGTACTGTAATGTGTGCGCTTAACCATGTGCACCACCACCCAGCCCCAATAAATGAAAAATTTTTTTTAAATGATGCAAAGGTACTATGTGGTGGGTAAGGTGGACAAAAGCAGTACTTCTGGCCAACAAATGCAATTGCTATCAGGACGGTGTTTCAACGAAGTGAACGGAAATGATGAGAAAACATCTTGCTAAGAATTTAAATAACCCAATGAAGTAGTTGCTTCTGCAAAGGAAGAGTCTTGAAGCCTAATTGTAAGAATCCATTAAGATGACAAGAGTTCAGAGTGAAATAAAACTTGAGCTAATGAAATTTTGGAAAATACCACGGAACAACAACAAAATTATGAGAAGTCAAGGTATAGACCAGGCAGTGGCACACCTGGTTGAGTGCACACGTCACACCAGGCTGAGTGCACACGTCACCACACACAAGGACCTGGATTCAAGCCCCTAGTTCTCACCTGCAGATGTATTTCCCAGACAGCCAAAGAAAAGCAAATATAATATATATGTATATATATATATATATCAAGATATATATGTTTTAAAATAATCTTTAAAGTTTAAAATAAACTTTAAACTAAAATAAATACAAGAAACATATAATAAGTACCCACTGACAGCTGACAGGACAAGGAAGTTGTGGGACATATACTCTATGGAACAGTACTCTGCAACTAAAAAAAAAAAAAAAAAAAAGATAGTCCATCCTTTCAAAGTGGACATAACTGGAGGTGATTATACTAAATGAAGTAAACCAAGAGATGAAAGACAAGTATTAAAGAATTAAAACACATAAACTTGAAACAAAAACAGTAGTGCTGTGATCTTACGATCTTGTAAACCACTATTAAATCACTAATAAGTTGTTTTAAGTATACAACTAAAACCAAATATATTTGTCATGTCAATATAAACAGCATAACTTACAAACTAAAATATTTTCAGATTGAATCACAAAGCAAAAACCCTCTATTCAGCGCACAATATACACCTGGGGAAAAAAACAAAACATTACACAAGACTGGAAAAAAATAGTTTGTGCTATGATTTTACTAGAAAAATGCAAATAGTCAGCTGAGACCACAACCTTCCTGTAAGGTAAGTGAGAATTTAGGCCAGATGGCATTACATGGAGCCCAGAATAAAAAGGTATAGAATATACCTAAATAATTGATGGGGTGTATTTAAATTGATATACATCAAACTAGATACCGTACAATTTAAAATACTTTTTGTAGCATGTGCGCTCAGCCAGATGCGCCACCAGCCGGCCCCCTTAAAATACTTTTTAAGTGTCTATGGAGTTTTGACAAATGTTGGGCATGTGTTAAGTTCACACAGAAAACTTTAAAAATTTCATAGTAGAGGGAATACAATGGTTTCTGGGTAAAGGCAATAAAGTTAGATATTAATAACAATCAGAAAGCAGAAAATTTCTTCCATCCGTAAATTTTGAAATCTCTTTAGAACTTTATTTTTTCATATTTATTTTATTAGAGAGAGACAGAGAGAAACTGAGAGGGGAGGGGGAGATAGAGAGGGAAAGAGGAAAAGAGACCCCTGCAGCCCTTCACTACTCGTGAAGCTTTCCCCCTGCAGGTGGGGACCAGGGGCTTGAACCTGAGTCTTTGAGCACTGTAATATGTAAACGTAAACATTTATGCCACCACCTGGCCCCTAGAACTTTAGATCTAAAAAGAAATACAAACAGAAAATGAAGTTTCTTAGTGAGAAATCCAATAATAAAGATTTATCATTATTTAGCAGAATACAGCTAAAGTCATCTCAGGGGAAAATATTTAACCTTAAAATATTATTTTTAAAAATAGCCCTGAAATGTTAAAAAAAAAAAAACATGAATTATGCACCTGATTAAAAAGGTTAGGAAATGAGCAATAAAATCAGTTCGAAACAGATAGAAAAAAATAAATACAGAAGAGACATGAATAGTATTAAGAAAGAATCCATGTTACAATCAATGCATAGGGAGCTGAGTTTGAGTCCCCAGTTCCTTCCTGCAGGGGAAAGCTTCACAAGCAGTGAAGCAGGTCTGTAAGTCTTTCTTTCTTTCTTTTTTTTTGCCTCCAGGGTTATTGCTGGGGCTTGGTGCCTGCACCACAAATCCACTGCTCCTGGAGGACAGTGCTCCCATTTTGTTGTCATTATTATTGTTGTTGTCATTGCTGTTGTTGGATAGGACAGAGAGAAATGGAGAGAGGAGGAGAAGACAGAGAGGGGGAGAGAAAGATAGACACCTGCAGACCTGCTTCAAGGCCTGTGAAGCGACTCCACTGCAGGTGGGAGCCAGGGGCTCAAACAGAGATCCTTATGCCAGTTCTTGCACTTTACTCCATGTGCACTTAACCTGCTGCGCTACCGCCCGACTCCCTCCCTCCCTGTGTCTCTTTCTCTCTCACTCCTTATGTCCCCCTTGTCTCTCGATTTTTCTATGTCTATAGAATAAGTAAATAAAGTAAAAGTGTAAAAAATAAAATTAAATCAATCCATCAGAACATAGTAGAGTTTATCCCTGTAGTGCTCAGAGGATTCAGTATGAAGAAACTTATAAGTTTTCATATTAATATTTCTGAAAAGAAAATCAGCTTCAGAATAAAACAGCACTTGGAAAAATTAATAAACCAATTTTAATAAATAGCAGACAATAAAGTAGAGAAAGAATGAAAAGGAAAAAAATCACATACACATAAAATAAAACATTGGCAAGGCACTCCAACTCCCAGATTTAGAAATGTCTTTGGAGATTCCAGACTAATCCTAAGTAAAACAAAAATAGAAATAAACCAAGGGGATTGCATCAAACTGAAAAACTCCTTTCTGTAAAGCAAAATAAATAATCACCAAAACAAAACAAGAAGGTATTTGTACATCACACATCAGACACAAGGCCAAGATACGTAACAAATTCTCAAAACTCATTAAAACTCAGTAATGCAAACAACCTCTTCCAAAAATGGAGAGTCAGACTGTTAGGCTCCCCTCTGAAATTCTTTACACTCTTCTGACTCCGTTCTGACTATTTTGACAGCTCTTGGAGATAATACTACACAGTGGTGGTGATGGCAAGTTTATTTTCTTCCTGCCATGAGTAAGACTGCCTCTCAGACGTCCCTATTCACTGCAGGCACGTACTGCAGGCACGAAGCAGATAGTATTGTTGATAAATCTCTGTGCATTTTTTCCCTTATTGTTGTTGTAGTTATTATTATTGTTGTTGCTATTGATGTCATCGTTGTTAGGACAGAGAGAAATGGAGAGAGGAGGGGAAGACAGACAGGGGGAGAGAAAGACAGACACCTGCAGACCTGCTTCACCGCTCGTAAAGCGACTCCCCTGGAGGTGGGGAGCCGGGGGCTTGAACCGGGATCCTTACGCTTGTGCTTTGTGCCATGTGTGCTTAACCTGCTGCATTACCACCCGACTCCCTCTCTCTGCATTTTGAGTTGACTTCTGCACACGGTGAGACACAGTGATTCTCTTCATGCTGAGCTGTCCCGACACTGTGTATTATAAAGACTTTCTCCTCTCCATGCCATGCTCTGAACGCCCTATGTCTCCATCCATGTCTGTTTCTGTCTCTGTGTCCGCTCTGTTGGTGCTGATTCTCTGGAGAATCCTGACTGACCCAGACCCTAATGGACCCATGATGCCGGCTTTGGTGGCAGCTGCTCTTCCTGAGGACTCCCAGAGGCAGGCTGATGCCAGCTGAATTTATGTTTCATGCCTCTTAGGTCTTTCTGAAATCGCAAAAGGAAGCTCTGAGGGCGTTTAAATGTATAGGCTCTGCTTAGAGTCTTAAACATGTGCTTTATGATTATGGAGATGAAAACGCACATAATCTTTTATGGGATAGAGTTTGAGGGTGATAAAAATGACCAATAAAACACAACTACTGCTGTGACATTTAAAATCCAGCTATGCAATTTGAATAAGCCTCAGAAATTCTTGTGATTAAAAAGAAAGGCAGGGAGTCGGGTGGTAGTGCAGCGGGTTAAGTGCAGGTGACACAAAGCACAAGGGCCGGCATAAGGATCCCGGTTAGAGCCTCCGGCTCCCCACCTGCAGGGGAGTCGCTTCACAGGCCATGAAGCAGGCCTGCAGGTGTCTATCTTTCCCCTTCTCTGTCTTCCCCTCCTCTCTCCATTTCTCTCTGTCCTATCCAACAACAATGACAACAATAATAATAATAACCACAACAACACGAAAACAGCAAGGGCAATAAAGGGGGAAAAATGGCTTCCAGAAGCAGTGGATTCGTGGTGCAGGTACCAAACCCTAGCAATAACCTCCAGGCAAAAAAAAAAAAAGGCATGTGGCCTAGAAATAATACAACAGAATGCAGAAAAAATTGCTTGGAGCTTCTCTTAGTAAAAATTGCTTGAAGCTTTCTCATTTAATTAGAAAAAAAAAAATTGAAGCCTGTCATGCATCTGAGTGTGGTCAGACTAAGAAACAATAGCCACACTGAAATAATGCATCTGTGCATGTTGAAAAGACAAACATAACCCCCATCTTTACTTTGGATGGAACTAAAGTCATTCATTAATTTGACACTGTCTGTGCTTAGTTTGCTCCATTTGAAACAATGTGCTGATTCACACAGTTCTTTAAGTCAAAGAAAGATCATGGGAGGGACTGTAGTGGTGGCACAGACAGTTGAATGCAGTTACTATGCTGCAAGGAGGACCTGGGTTCATATCCATTTTTCCCACCTGAAAAAACTCACCTCCCTCTGCCTACCCTCAACATCCCCCCCCCATGGCGGACGGCAGGATGATCTGAGAGATAAACCTCCTTCCTCCCTCTGTCATTGCCCAGTGGATCCTTTAAAATAAAGTCTTAAATAAAATAAATAAATAAATAAATAAATAAATAAATAAATAAATAAAATAAAGTCTTACTTTTTTAATTCTCCTTCCCTACAGTTGTGTCATATTGGCTTTTTAGAAAATAGTTCCTTTTCCCTCTCTTTCTCAGGACCTTTAACTCTAATCCAGAGCCCTTCTCACTGCACTCGACCTTGCCCCTTGAGAAGGCTTCACTCTGGGTCTTCTCAGGCACAAAGTAGACAGGGGAACCTGTTCCTGATATTATTCCTTTTTTCTCTCTCCCTCTCTCTGTCACCCTAAACTCTTGAAATATGTTCAACCGAAAAGTTTTTTTATTCAGTGCATCTCTGAAGCCCCAGGCACAAAAGATTTGACACATTCCCAGCACTTTTGCCAAATGCAGTTCCTGCAGACTAATAAGGGTCACCCCCTCCTCCCCAGCCTTCTGCCCTGTGACTAGAGCCTCAGCCTGCTATTTACCAACTGAATCTCAACAGCCTTCTTTGTTGTACTTTGTAACCACTGCTTCCAGAATTAGGTACCACCCTGTGAGGAGAATGCCAATGGTACAAATGGATTTGCTTTGCTTGTATTTCACGGTTAACTGGACGTGCTGGGAGAGGAGGTAATCAAGCAGTGCCCTCAGGAGCTGTTTCTTGTCCCGGATTCACAGTCTTTTCCTTCCTAACCAAACCGCCATTCCACCTTATTAAACCTATAGGGGAAGCATCATGTTTTCTTCAATTCCATCCCAGTTGAAAGTTTAAGAGAGGGAGTCAGGCAGTAGCGCAGCGGGTTAAACTCATGTGGCGCAAAGCGCAAGGACCAGCGCAGGGATCCCAGTTCGAGCCCCGGCTCCCCACCTGCAGGGCGGGCCCTTCACAGGTGGTGAAGCAGGTCTGCAGGTGTCTGTCTTTCTCTCCCCATCTGTCTTCCCCTCCTCTCTCCATTTCTCTCTGTCCTGAAGCGACTCCCCTGCAGGTGGGGAGCCGGGGGCTCGAACCGGGATCCTCACTCAGGGCCTTGCACTTTGTGCCATGTGTGCTTAACCCGCTGCACTACCACCTGACCCCCAATTTAAAAATTTTTAAAGAACTAAAAGGAACACTAGCAAACAGTGAGTTCATTCATTCCAGCCTCGTTTCACAAATAAGGAAGTGGAGGTTTGGGGGCCGGGTGGTGGCGCACCTGGTTAAGCATACATGTTATAGTGTGCAAGGACCGGGGTTCAAGCCCCCGGTCCCCACCTGCAGGGGAGACGTTTCAGGAGTGGTGAAGCAGGGCTGCAGGTGTCTTTCCGTCTCTCTCCCTCTCTATCACCCCCTTCCCTCTCAATTTCTGGCTGTCTCTATCTAATAAAATAAAGATAATTAAAAAATAATAAGTCTTTTATATATATATGAAACTGGAGGTTCAGGCAAGTTGAAGGACTTGCCCAAAGTCACACAGCAAACTATGCCACATCTACAACTAGTGAGATTTTCCCCACAGGCCTGGGAAGCCCCAGAGGTAATCCTTCCCAGTGCCCCCTCCCCACAACCATCATCTGCTTTCTCAGGAAATAATAATCCTGGGCAGTTGGTCCTCCAAAAGCCAAAAACTAATTTTAGTTTATTATAGAGCCAAGAAACAAGAAAATGGGTCTTAACATGTATGTGCACATATATGTATGTGTATATATTTGTTTGAACACCTGTTTTAAATGAGCTGATTATTTTTTTGGTTTTATGCCAATAAGGATTTGCAGCTTCTCATACTTGAGAATTTCTGTGACTTCCTGAGGGATTCTCTGTATCTGAACTCCTTGCTGTATTACAAGCCCAGCCTCCCCTCTCCACATTTACAAACTTCTCTCTCCTCTTCACCCCATCCCATCTCCCCTCTCCACATTTCCTCCATATATGGACAGGTTAAGTCCAAGTTTATCAGATAACCTAGATTCTGTTTGTTTTTCTTAATTGATCATTGGAACAAAACTACTGGCCCCAAAACATAACCAGATTCAATTAGAAGTAAGCACTGTGAACTTGAAACTCTAGATCTCTAGCTTTGGCCATTCCTAAGGGCACAGTGTCTCCTGCCCTGGGGTTTTACATAGTGTCGTAGGAATGTGAAATTATTTAAAATCTATTGTAGAGCTTATAAAAGAGGAATTTGCAAATAAAAAAAGGAATTTGCTGGGGAAATGGGAAAAAAATCATGTTATATGTGTACCAGGATGTTTAAGTGGTATTCACTCTCCTTTTTGGCTCAGTCCCAGAACATAACTAACATAATCTCTCAGAAAGACTGTCTCAGGAGCTGGAGAAGACCTAGTTCTGTACTAATGGACTGAAGCTTAGTGGTGCTTAGAGGTACGCTCATAGCTATAAACACCTACATTATAAAAGAGGAAACTATTGTTACAAATAAATTTTTGATTGACTTAATAAATGACAGATCAATGTAGGAAATTCCCAATGTGTGGTTAACACACTCTAAAAAGGGGCGGGCGTCTTATTAAATATGGGAAGCATACAGTGGCTTTCTTCCAGTGAGACGGCACAGGAAGGGCCCAGGAGATATTTGCAGTAGAGGAATCTGACAAGCACACCTGCCACCAGGTGATCCTGACCCACACCAGCAACCATCCATTAGGTTAGTAGGCTACACCCTTAATAGGGTGTGACAGAAATAACACTTGGCCCGCGGTCAGTCGGTAGCGCAGTGGGTTAAGTGCACGTGGTGCGAAGCGCAAGAACCAGAATAAGGATCCGGGTTCAAGCCCCCGGCTCCCCACCTGCAGGGGTGTTGCTTCATGGATAGTGAAGCACGTCTGCAGGTGTCTATCTTTCTTTCCCCCTCTCTGTCTTCCCGTCCTCTCTCCATTTCTCTCTGTCCTATCCAACAACAATGACATCAATAACAACAACAGTAAAAAAACAACAAGGGCACCAAAAGGGGGAAAAATAGCCTCCAGGAGCAGTGAATTTGTGGTGCAGGCACCAAGCCCCAGCAATAACCCTGGAGGCAAAAAAAAAAAAAAAAAAAAGGAAGGAAGGAAGAAAGAAAGAAAGAAAGAAAGGACACTTGGCCTCAGTGATTTTCCTCTTGAAAACACGCAGCCTCCAGGTAATCATGAGAAAAATATCAGACGAGGTTCAGCAGAGAAACATGCTGGTACACAGCCGGCCAGTCCCATCCAAACTGTCGAGGTTGTCAGAAACCAGGAGCTTCTCAGAAACTACCACTGCATACTAAGCCTCATGCCCACAACCCAAAATTGGGAGAGTGTGGGGACAGGTGGGAAAGTATCAGGAAGATACTACAGATTTCTTGCACCCTTACAGAAGTTGTGGGGGGGGGGAGATCCAATGAGGGGTCTGGGCGGTAGCACACCGGGTAAAGCGCTCAAGGATCCCTGTTCAAACCCCCCCCTCCCACCTGCAGGAGAGTCACTTCTCAAGTGATGAAGCAGGTTTACAGGTGTCTGTCTTTCTCTACCCACCTCTGTCTTCCTCTCCTCTCGATTTCTCTCTGTCCTATCCAACAACAACAATAACAGCAATAACAACAACAACAAAATGGAAAAAAATGGCCTCCAGGAGCAATGGATTCATAGTGCAGGCACTGAGCCCCAGCAATAACCCTGGAGGAGAAATAATAATAATAATAGTAAATATAATAGATTTTTTAAAAATTTTAAAACCCAATGAAGGAAGTTCTGGATTGGCATTAGACTTGTTCTATCCTTACCCCTTTCACTGCTCATGTGGCCTGTTGACTTGATATTAAAGAGGGATTGTTACAACTTTTAGGAAATGACACGCTCTACACAGTCACCAATTACCTATGACAAATGAGGAAGCCCTGAGCTTTAATAGAGTTTACAATGAAGAGGTGGTAAACAAGCAAATAAAAAACCCATACTATCCTTATTTCATATATATATGTAATTTATCTTATTTACTTAATAGAGACATAGAAATTGAGAGGAAAGAGGGAGAGGAGGGAGAGAGAGAGAAAAAAAAAGAGATTGAGAGAGAAAGAGAGAGAGACCTATAGTGCTGATTCACTGTTTGAGAAGCTTCCCTCTGCAGGTAGAGGCCGGGGGCTTGAACCTGGGTCCTTGAGCATTCCAACATGCACTCAACCCTGTGTGCCACCACCCAGCCCCTCATCTTTCTTTCTTTCTTTTGGTATTTTTAAAACATTTTATTAGTGATTAAATAATGATTTTTAATTTTTTTTAATTTATTCACAAAATAAAAAATGTCAACACAACCATAGGATAAGAGGGGTACAATTCCATGCAGTTCCCACCTCCAGAGTTCTATGTCCCATTCCCTTCCCCTGACAGCTTTCCTATTCTTTATCTCTCTGGGAGCATGGACCCAGGGTCATTGTGGGATGCAGAAGGTGGAAGGTCTGGCTTCTGTAGTTGCTTCTCTGCTGAACATGGGCGTTGGCAGGTTGATCCATACTCCCAGCCTGTCTCTCTCTTTCCCTAGTGGGGCGGGGCTCTGGGGAGGCGGGGCTCCAGGACACATGGTGGGTACCAGTGCACTGCTCAGCTTGGCTTATGGTGGTGCAGGGGGTGTTGGATCTGAGGTCTGGGAGCCTCAGGCATGAGAATCTGTTTGCATCCCCCCACCATTGTCTTAGTGCAGTGAGTCATGACTCTCTCAAGTTGACACTTAAAGCAAATATTTTCTTCTTCCCAGCATACAAGGCAAGTTTAAGTGAGCCTCAAAGTCCAGAATGATGACAGCCACCTAACACAAAATCTATTAAAAACCTAGTTCTCGGAACTCAAACTATAAACTTCATAAAAATAAAAATTAAAAAAAAAAAAATAGGAGCAAAAACGCCCCGGAAGGGTCAAGGGAGAGTTCAGCTGGTAGCGTGCATGTCCTGCTGTGTGTCAGTCCCGGGTTCCAGTCCTGCCGCCACGTGAGAACACCATGGAAGACACCAGGACGGCTCCATGTATGGGGAGTGTCTTCTCTGAGTCTGTCTCTCACACTTTTGTCTGTCTCTCTTTATCTCTACTACTCCCCCAACTAAAGAATGAAAACCTGACCCAGGCAGGCTACTCAGCAGTGCCAAGGACCTGAGTAAAATCTCAGGGGACCAATTCGAGCCCCCGGCTCCCCACCTGCAGGGGGAGGTCACTTCACAAGCAGTGAAGCAGGTCTGCAGGTGTCTGTCTCTGTCTCCCCCTCTCTGTCTTTCCCCTCCTCCCTTAATTTCTGTCCGTCCTATCTAACAACAACAGTAGCAGTAATGACACCAACAACAACAATGGAAAAAGGATGCCTCCAGGAGCAGTGGATTTGCAGTGCAGGCACCAAGCCCCAGTGATAACCCTGGAGGCAAAATAAAGAAATATATAGATAGATAAATAAATAAATAAATAGGAAGAGAGAAAGAAAGAAAGAGAGAGAGGGGGAGGGAGGGAGGAAGGAAGGAAGGAAGGAAGGAAGGAAGGAGAAGAATAAATGGAACTAAATAGAAATTTAAAAATTCCTGAAGCAGACCATGACATACACCTACAAAATCAACAGCCAGAGGCCAGTGGCAGCAACAGGATCAATGTCTGGAGGTCACTGAGCACCACCAGCAGGGGGCTTAAAGGCGCCTCCCTTCCAGCAGAGCCTCCCAGATACAAGTCAGCGTCAGAGCCCAGGTAGCCCACTTCACGCACTGTGCCCACTAGGGGAGAGACTAAGGGAAGAGAAGAAAAGTATTTCAGTTGGGGAAAAAAACAAACTCAACAACAACAAACGCTCAGTCACACCACCATCAAAACACGAACAGAAAAACCTCAATAATCGAGATAAATAATATTTTCACACCATATTTGTTAGTCAAAATGAAGGTAGGAGACCTCCATGCTGAGCAAAGTATTGAGACTTGAAGTAAAGGCCAGATGATGCTGCACTGAGTTGCATTAGAACCTGAGTTAGCACACACATGCTCTCTCTATCTTTATGGCTAATTTGCACTCCAGAATGTTAGCATAGTTGAAAGATATTAAGAAGTGTATTGAGGGGGTCGGGCTGTAGCACAGCGGGTTAAGCGCAGGTGGTGGAAAGCGCAAGGACCGCTTAAGGATCCCGGTTCGAGCCCCCAGCTCCCCACCTGCAGGGGAGTCGCTTCACAGGCGGTGAAGCAGGTCTGCAGGTGTCTGTCTTTCTCTCCCCCTCTCTGTCTTCCCCTCTTCTCTCCATTTCTCTCTGTCCTATCCAACAACAATGACAACAATAATAGCTACAACAATAAAACAACCAGGGCAACAAAAAGGCATAAATAAATAAATAAATAAATAAATAAATAAATAAATAAATATTTAAAAAAAGAAGTGTATTGAAACCATATGACTTTAAATGTAAATATTTTATTTCTATCCTAAACGGAGTTGCCATCATTTTAATTTCCTGCCTTTACTGGAAACACACTCATCGATAATATTTCAAAATCAGCTTCTTTGCTCATCTCATGTCCGAGGGAGAATTGCTGTGTTTAACAATTTCTTTTTACTTAAGTGCTTATCTGACATAATTTTAATTCATCGTAATTGACTTATCCTGTCTTTATTTAAAGCTATGAAATTTTGTTCACCATGAATTTGCAATTTTATTTTTTCTTTTCTTTCTTTTTTTTTTTTTTTTAACCAGAGCACTGCTCAGCTCTAGTTTATAGTGGTGCAGGGGATTGAACCTGGGACTTTGGAGCCTCAGGCAAGAGACATTGTGCTATCTACCCCCCACCCTGATTTGCTAATTTCTTATTCTTTAAATGTTGTATTAAAACATGAGTTATCAATACTACTCAGCTGTAAAAAATGGTGACTTCACTGTTTTCAGCCGATCTTGGATGGACCTTGAAAAAATCATGTTGAGTGAAATAAGTCAGAAACAGAAGGATGAATATGGGATGATCTCACTCTCAGGCCGAAGTTGAAAAACAAGATTAGAAAAGAAAACACAAGTAGAACCTGAACTGGAATTGGCGTATCGCACCAAAGTAAAAGACTGTGGGGTGGGTGGGTGGGGAGAATACAGGTCCAAGAAGGATGACAGAGGACCTAGTGGGGGTTGTATTGTTAAATGGGAAACTGGGGAATGTTATGCATGAACAAACTATTGTATTTACTGTTGAATGTAAAACATTAATTCCCCAATAAAGAAATAAATTTTAAAAAGTAAATTAAATCTTTGAAAAAAAAAAAAACATGAATTATCTTGATTACTAACCAGAGGGACCCTTAAGTGGTGAATATTAATCCCAGTCCTGATGCCAGCTATAGTCACAGCTGTTTAGTAACTCCTGTCCTCACATCTCTCTCCTCCCTTTTCCCTTTTTCTGACTCCTGGAAGAGTCAGACTGGACACTAAACTGAGAACAGAGGGTGAGGAGCATGGGTCTAAATGCCAGATGGGAAAGTCTCCAAGCATCCTATCATGCCCCTAGAGGAAAGGGGCGGGGGGGGGGGGAGAAAGAGAGAGAGAGAGAGTGAGAGAGAGGGAGGGGGGAGGGAGAGGGAGAGAAAGAGAGAAAGGAAGGAAGGAAGAAAGAAAGAAAGATCCTAAGGCAGTTCTGAGCTAAGAGGGGAGAATAACTTTTAATTAATAATTGTTTTAATATTTATTTATTCCCTTTTGTTGCCCTTGTTGTCTTATTGTTGTAGTTATTATTGTTGTTGGTGGTGTCATCTTTGTTGGATAGGACAGAAAAAAATGGAGAGAGGAGGGGAAGACAGAGAGGAGGAAAGAAAGACAGACACCTGCAGACCTGCTTCACTGCTTGTGAAGCAACCCCCCCTGCAGGTGGGGAGCCGGGGGCTCAAACCTGGGTCCTTATGCTGGTCCTTGTGCTTTGCGCCACATGTGCACTTAACCCGCTGCGCTATCACCAGACTCCCTAAATAATAATTTTTTCTTTCTCTGTTGGGAGGTTGATGGTTAATGGATTCCAGTACAGTTATTGGCATGGGAACAAACTCCAATCTACCTGAGATAGGTGTCTGCAGAACAGTCTCATCCACCCTCAACCTAGGTCCCCTCCCACCGACATGCACCACTCCCCTTCTTCTTCTAGCGTTTGCCCTTCTTCTGTAGCCAGTCAACAGCATCAGGTTGAGCCTGATGTAAAGTTTCGAGACCTCCTTTGAATCTGGAGAGGTGGCAGTCGTTGACTATGTGGGTCATAGTCTGTCTGGAGCCGCAGGGGCAGTTCGGGTCGTCTCTGGCTCCCCAGCGATGGAACATAGCGGCGCACCGGCCATGGCCTGTTCGATAGCGATGGAGGAGGGCCCAATCATAACGTGCTAGGTCAAAGCCGGGTTGGCGCTTGCAGGGGTCTGTGATGAGGTGTTTGTTCTTGACCTCAGCTGACTGCCAACTCTGTTTCCAAGAGACTGGAACAGAGAAGTTCAGTGTAGGCGTAGGGGACCAGATTGGGTGACGAGACGTCAAGCGTTGGACAGGGTGGGCGAAGATATCCGCGTATATTGGCAGGTCCGGTCGAGCGTAGACGTGGGAAATGAACTTAGATGATGCCGCATCCCGACGAATATCTGGCAGGGCGATGTTGCTGAGAACTGGCAGCCATGGAACCAGGGTGGAACGGATGATTCCAGAAATTATCCTCATGGAGGAATATAATTTGGAATCGACCAAGTGGACATGGGGGCTACGGAACCATCCTGGGGCACAGTATTCTGCAGTGGAATAGCAGAATGCCAGAGAGGATGATCGTAGTGTGGAAGCGCTCGCCCCCATGAGGAGCTGGCCAGTCTTGCCATGATGTGATTCCTCGCGCCCACCTTTGCTGCAGTTTTTATGAGATGCTCATGAAATGACAGAGTGCCATCGAGCGTAACGCCAAGATAGACTGGCTGGGCTTCATGCCGGATTCTTGTATCGCCAAGCTGCACATTAAGCTCACACGAGGCCGAGGCATGGTGTAGATGGAAAACAGATGATACCGTTTTTGCAGTGCTAGGGATTAGTCGCCATTTTTTACAGTAATCAGATATCAGAGACATGTCTTTCGTGAGTGTTTCCTCGAGGATGTCAAACTTGGATGCCTGAGTTGCACAGCAGATGTCATCGGTGTAGATGAACTTCCTTGAAGAAGTTTCTGGGAGGTCATTGATGTAAATATTAAATAGCGTAGGAGCCAGAACAGAGCCCTGGGGGAGGCCACTTGAGACAAGTCTCCATCTGCTAGACTTGTCACCCAGATGCACCCGGAATCTTCTGTTTTGGAGAAGAAACGATATAGTGTTGGCCACCCATGGAGGCAGGCATCTTGAGATCTTGACTAGGAGACCACGGTGCCAGACCGTGTCATAGGCTGCTGTGAGATCAACAAAGACAGCACCCGTCTTTAAATTCTTCTGGAATCCATTTTCAATGTAAGTTGAGAGGGCCAGGGCTTGTTCGCAGGTACATCTTCCTGGGCGGAAACCAGCCTGGGCGGGTGATAGGAATTTCTCTGTAAGATGAGAAATACGTGACAGAAGCAGCCTCTCAAGGAGTTTGTCACACACGGAGAGGAGAGAAATTGGTCTATAGCTGGCGGCCAGTGTTGGGTCTTTCTTTGGTTTCAAAACCGCTATAATCTTCACACGATGCCAAACTTTGGGCATAGACTCAGATTCTAAGATGTGGGACAGGAATGAAGCGAGCCACTTCTTTGCCGCGGGACCCAGGTTAAGAATGAGTTCTGGGGTGATGTTATCATAGCCAGCAGCCGTTCCCGGTTTAACCCTCTTCAAAGCGTCTTCCAGGTCAGACAGTGTAAAGGGAGAGAGTTTTGGAGATGGACAAGATAACCAGAAGTGGGATGACCACTCATGGGAAATTTCTCTTTTCCAGACTGGGTCGATCTTAGCATGTCCAACTTGAGTTAGGTGACTGGCCACTGAGTTTGGAGATACGGGAGGATGGGAGACGGGAGAGGGTTGGCTGCCGGCACCCAGTCTGTGAAGAAGCTTCCAGGCCTTCCTACTTGAGTGGGTGAAGTTCAGACTTTCCGTGAGTTGTTGCCAGCGGGCTTGGCGTGCTGTATCCAGGGAGGCAATGAGATGGTCAGCCACATCTGGGTCGCCCGACTCATCATACTACTTTAGTAGTTGCTCGCATTCAGCATCAAGACAAGGCGTATAGTTAGCACGTCTCCCACGAGGAATGGCTTGGGAAGCTGCTTTGAAGATGGTTTGGCGGAAGTACTTGTAGGAATCTTCAGAGGGGATAGAGTTAATTGGAATTGCAGGAATAGATTTGTTGGTAAGATCACTGAACAGACGCCAGTTTGCTTTCCGAAAGTTCCATCTTAGTTTCTCCGAGCACAGAATCAGTGGGAGCTGGAGACCAATGTGGATGATAGCTGGGCGGTGATGACTGTGCGGGAAGATCTTGAGAACTTGTCTCGTAGCGGGAAAGGCTTAGCCGTTGACTGTGCTAATCCAGCACAGGTTGGGTGACGAGTCTTTATTCCATCTAGCACTGTGAAAAGAGCCTGGCTGTTTGGGATCATATAATAGGGAGAGGTCATTCGCTGAAGCCCAGTCGGCTAAGATAGAGCCATCAGCATGAGTGGAGGAATATCCCCAGTCTTGATGATGACTATTAAAGTCACCAAAGTAAATGGCTGGGTGATTTGGGCTAGGCAGGACCTCATTATCCCATGAGGCACTGGGAGGCTTATCTACGTTGACGAGCTGAATAGTTCCAATAGTAATGGAGTCGTAGAAGGTCGAAGAGGCCGTATGGTAAACGTCCGCAAGACACAATTTGGCGTGGATGGCTCGGCCGTGTTAAGGATGGAGATTATAGCATATTAAATCGAATCCACTGATGGTGAATCGAGCAGCTTCATCGACTGCTATATGTGTTTCTTGTAGGCAGATAACATCTGCCTGATGCTGTATCGCCAATTGACCAATAAGAACGCGTTTGGCAAAGGACAGCCCCTCAACATTAAGTTGGAGGACTCGAAGAGCAGGACCAACAGCTTGAAAGCTGTCAGGAGCTGCTT
The DNA here is from genome assembly GCF_950295315.1 of Erinaceus europaeus. Taxonomy (NCBI): domain Eukaryota; kingdom Metazoa; phylum Chordata; class Mammalia; order Eulipotyphla; family Erinaceidae; genus Erinaceus; species Erinaceus europaeus. The sequence continues at coordinate 79,001,142 of NC_080177.1, forward strand.
GTTGCTGGCTTTGAAAGTGACTGGGATCCATGTGGATTCAGTCGGCTAGGAAGGATCATCAGTTTCCCCAATGAATGGGTACTCACGAGATGCACCACGGGAAGGTCGATCCAATGCATCCGCTCCCCTGAAGCCCATCCTTTCTCCTTCTTCCCCAGTCCTTTGCTTTGATGTAATCGATTACACAAAGGTCATGTCTTACTTGTGTTTCCCCCCTCTCCTGGGTTCCTAAGTCCCACAAATGAGTGACATTATCCAATATTCATCCTTTTCTTTTTGTCTCATCTCACTTAACATGATTCCTTCAAGCTTCATCAAAGATGAGGTCAAGGGGTCAGCTTTCATCATCTTTAGCAGCTGAGTAGTATTCCACTGAGTATATCCTGAGTATATATACCACAGCTCTCTCAGCCACTTATTGGTTGTCAACAGGGATGGGGATGGGAATTTCTAACTCTAAATGGAGCTGGAATCTTGACTATTTCATGAAAACAAATATTCCTAATTACTGAGATAAGATTAAGATTTTTCAAACCTGAAGTAACCAGATTTTTCCTTATGTGAAAGTGGCCAAAAGACATTGGGGCCTTTCCTAGATTCCATGTGAGAGGAAGAAAAAAACAAGAGGTTCACAGAACAGCTCTGAACAGGACCTGCGACTAGGGGTGCCAAGAAGGCTGTGTTGTATCTTCAAAGTCCACCCTTTGTGTTCACTTCTAATTGCTGTGGTTCTTTAGAAAGTAACCACTCCATGAAGAAGCCCAACATCTAAGCCAACATGACCATCACAGACCTCTAGCATTTCTGTGTTTTCAAGTTTATGCAGGAGCTAAAATTTCAGACAGAATTCACTGTGCCTCTTTTAAGCACTATTTTATCACTGTAAGATACTTTTTTTACTCTCCTTTCTCCTTTAAAATACATGATCCAAGTGCTATTTCTGCTCATATTGAGGTTTGAAAGACACTTTTTTTCCCTGACTTTTTAATCAAAAGGTCGAAACAGGGTCTGTTCTAAACCAACAATATTCTTTTAATAGAATGAATTTTAAAATCAAGAAATTATCCCAACTGCTTTCTCTTCCCTTTCCCCAATTACAGTGGTTCCTTTTCAATCTCAGCCATATTACCTTGGTTATAATATCTTCCCCTTTCAACTCTATTCCACAATAATTTCCTATGGGAGTGCCGAATCTTCTGTGATACATATCTCTATTAGCTTTTAAGTCTCTCATCACCAAGAACAGTTCAAGTGCACTAACCCAATTATTTCAAGGGAGGTTGAAGAAGGAAAAGCTATCTGTGATGACAATCATGTTTGTGTGAAGTGGAGTTGCTGCAATGGCTTCAGTTTTCTTGAGAAAGAAAGCTCAGTCTAAGACCTACGAGAGGAGAGGAAGTGGAAACTACAAGGCAATGCTGCTCAAGGTTGCCAGCCCACTGTTCTTCCATGTCACAAGCTGTTCAGTAGCTTTTAGAATGTTGACACTCAGAGTCAGGAGCTAAAAGGAGGTGGAGGCCAGGGGTTGCAGATTCACAAGGCAAAGGAAATCTTCCCTGTTTAGGTCAAGTCACTGCAGAATTCTGTCTGGTCTAAGAAAACTCTACTTGCTAAAACGAGGGATGCTCTTTCCATATAGAAATACACCCTCCCTTTTATTGCTTGAAAGAGTTTATCTGAGTTGGTTGTTTTTTGTTCTTTGTTTTGTTTTGTTTTGTTTTGACAGATTTTTGCTGTTGCCACTGCTTGATGCTACTGTAAGAAACTGGCAAGCAGGGCCCATGTCCAGCAGAGAAGCAATTACAGAAGCCAGAGTTCCCACCTTCTGCACCCCACAAAGAATTTTGGTCTACACACCCAGAGGAGGAGAAATGATAGCAGGGAAGATGACCAGAGGGCTCTGAAACCCAACACGATCAGGACCCAGAGAGAAAAGAGGGAAAAAGGAGTAGTAATAGGTGTATGTGTGACTCAGAAAGGAAAAGAAGATGGAACCATGGGGGGAAATGAGCAAATACATATAAGTATAGACAGATAGTTATAGAATTAATAGTCAGCAGGTCGGGCGATAGTGCAGTGGGTTAAACGCACATGGCATGAAGTACAAGGACCACTGCAGGGATCCAGGTACGAGCCCCCACCTGCGGGGGGGGGTCACTTCACAAGTGGTGAAGCAGGTATGCAGGTGTCTTTCTTTCTCATCCCCCTCTGTCTTTCCCTCCTCTCTGGATTTCTTTCTGTCCTATCCAATGACAATGACAGCAAAATAATAATAACAACATGGACGATAAACAACAATGGCAGCAAAGGGGGAAAGTAGCTTCCAAGAGCAGTGGATTTGTAGTGTAGGCACTGACCCCCAGCTATAACCCTGGAGGCAAAAAAAAAAAAAAAAAAAAAAGAGAGAAATAATAGTCAACCCATATCTGCAACCTTGGGAGGACAGACCGCTGTGGCTTCCAATGGAGGGAATGGAGATACAGAACTCTGGTGGTGGGAAAGGTGTGGAATTATACCCCCATTATCTTATAAGTTTGTAAATCAATATTAAGTCACTAATAACAGCAAAATTAAAAAAAGAAAAGTAGCAAGGTGAGAGTATGGTGGTAAAGCAGCATGTCAGCTCAGCACCAGGTAGAAACAGAACAATGGCGTCTCTGAAGAACTGGAGGGCACCCCACCCCCAGTCTAGCGGGGACAGCTTTGACAAGTGGGGACAATGGCCCATCTAGCCTGTCATCCACATATCCCCCGGCGGTTCTTTTGTTTCTTAAGCACCAATACCTGATAGGTTATACTAACCTCACCTACAGGATGGATTTTCCAGAGAAGCCCACGACTGCAAAATACCTTATCAAATCAGGCGGTTAAAGGAATTTCTATTTAATCCTTGTTTAATTTGGGGAAAAAAATGTATACAGGCACAAAATTATCTATAAAATAAATTCAGGTTAACCCAGGATTATGCTGGAGGATCACTAAACCTTGCGGAATCAGTTAGCCCAGCTGTTCCCACCCCCAGGAGTATGTCCCTATGAGAAGCAGGTCAGCTGCAAATCAAGTCCTGTAATTTAAGGTAAGTTTTTGTTTGGGCTTGTATTTCAACCCATTTTTTAAAATATTTATTTATTTCCTTCTTGTTGCCCTTGTTTTATTATTGTAGTTATTACTGTTATTGATGTCATTATTGGATAGGACAGAGAGAAATGGAGAGAGGAGGGGAAGACAGAGAGGGGGAGAGAAAGATAAGACACCTGAAGACCTGCTTCACCGCCTGTGAAGCGACTCCCCTGCAGGTGGGGAGCCCCTTTTAACTCTTTTTTTTTTTTGATCACCACATCTGAATACATATCTGAATATATCTGATTATTTATGACCTGCTTTGTTGGTTGGCTGCTTGGTTGGTCTTTCTGCTTGAGTTTCTGTGAAGTGTGATTCTCAGTCTCTTTGGAGGGCATAACACCACTCAGAGTAAAAATTGGGGAAATCACATGACCTATTTTATAAGACCACCTGGGAGTCAGGTGGTAGCGCAGTGGGTTAAGCGCAGGTGGCGCAAAGCACAAGAACCTGCATAAGGATCCCAGTTTGAGCCCCCGGCTCCCCACCCGCAGGGGAGTCGCTTCACAGGCGGTGAAGCAGGTCTGCAGGTGTCTGTCTTTCTCTCCCCCTCTTTTGTCTTCCCCTCCTCTCTCCATTTCTCTCTGTCCTATCCAACAACGAATGACATCAACAAAAATAATAATAACCACGACGGGGCTACAACAACAAGGGCAACAAAAGGGGGGAAAAGTGGCCTCCAGGAGCAGTGGATTCATGGTGCAGTCACCGAGCCCAGCAATAACCCTGGAGGCAAAAAAAAAAAGACCACCAAACACATCTTTTCAAACTTCATACTTGCTTGACATGTGAAGACACAGCAAGGATCGAGCCCCTATATTGAAGCCTCCTCCACAGAGAACTGCTACAGAAAGCTGACTCTATGCAACCAGGAGAAAGTTCCCTAGAAGAAACCAGGTCTGTTACTCCGAAGGTCAATAAGGAAATTCTCATTTGAGGAGTGACTTTCCTGAAGAGAGGGAGGAGAGGGCTGTGTCTCAGTCATCCCTAGAGGCTGACCATGTCAGAGGGAAAGATTGGGTGTGGCGGAGTTCAGGTTGTCATTGCATGACCACAGAACCAAGAAACATTCTAATGGATCATACCGAATCCCAGCAGGAGCAATTTGAGTCTCTCTTCTCCCACCCCTCTCTCTCTCTCTTACCTCCAGGGTTATCACCGGGGCTCCGTGCCTGCACTACTAATTCACTGCACCCGATTGGCCGTCTTTTCCCTTTTTGTAGATAGGACAGAGAGAAATTGAGAGAGGGTGGGGGGAGAGAGAAATAGACACCCGCAGACTTGCTTCACCGCTCATGAAGCGTTCCCTTACAGGTAAGGAGCAGGGGCTCGAACCCGAATCCTTGCGTGAGTCCTTGTGTTTTGAACTAAGTGCATTTAGCCGGGTGTGCCACTGCACGGGCCCCTGAACTTATCTCTAAGAGTTGTGCCCTGGCAACATGAACAATGGAGAAAGTTTCAGAATACAGTAAGACAGTGAGCAGAACACAATCAAATTGCAAAGCATGCTTGGCTTACAAGACTATAAATGCAATAAAAATACAATCCCACAGCTCCTTAAAACATGAAGTCACCCATTACTGAAGTGTCAGTATCCTTCCATCAAAGTCCACGGAACCCCCAGCACCCTAGGAACCCACTCCTGCCCAGTCCTCTTTGGTAAACTCATGTCTGTAGTCCTAGCCCACAGATTTCACTTTGTTTGATTTTGCTTGTTCCCCTTTCTTTTGTGTCTTTATTTACCCCTACAGGAAAGAGATCATTCTGCGTCATGTTTCTCCATCACTGACTCATGACATTGGACAAGTCATTCTGTATCTGGTGTATCTGGTCTTGTTGCTTGTTCTTTTTTTTTTTTTGCTGATTTCTAAAATAAAGCTGATGGCCTACCTGGTCCCAAAAGTTCCTTCTAGATCCATTCTACTGGAATTACAAAGACAACTTGTCCTATCGGCCATCTGTTTGGATCTGCTCTTGATTTGAAGGTTGCTCGGGAAGGCTGCCACTCCTTGATAACAATTTTGTTTGGCTGTTCTCCAGGGACACTTTTAGTTTTGGCTTTTGATAGCATCCTACTTGATTATTTTTAATCCTAGGAAACTATTTCCTTCCTCTAACCCACCTAGGACAATAGGACAAACTATAAACAGGGCAAGTTTCATGATCTATGAAACAGTCTAACTTTTCTTATCCTCCCCACCCCCCCTTTTTTTTTTTTGAAGTTTAAGGGGAAAAAAAAGTCTTGACCTAGGCTTCCTGAATCTTAGACTGTTTTACTCTGCTCTGCCCATATGATCTCAAAATACTTGTCATAAACAAGAAAGAGAAAGACCAATACTGAATTATCTCATTTATAGGTGGAACTTAAGAATAAAGGACAGTAAGGGAGGACATAGGGTGAAAGTGAGACTGGGGTAGAGTATTGCACCACAGCAAAGGACTCTGGGAAAGAAGAGAAAGAGACAGGATGAAGGGACAATGGGGTCCCATGTGGCTCCTAGACACCAGTCAAGGGGAGATGAGAGGCTGTGACTGACTATGTGTTAAAGACTAGACTGTAAACCATTAACCCTCCCAACAAAACAAACAAACAAAAAATACTTGTCAAGAAAGTCCACTTTATTCCTAAATAAGTCATCAAGTGTGTGAATATTGAGCAAGATTTTCATTATCTTAAAGGAGAAAGCAACAAATTACTTGTTTCTTTGGTAAGTTATTAGATGAGCCGATCCTTCTAATGGGTAGATTTGACTATAGGCAGAATAAAAAATGGACTGGAGAAGCAGCCTGGTGGTACTATGCATGCATGATCCCTGGGTTCATTCACTGGTACCTCATTTTTTAAAAAATCATTGTCTATGGAATCTCTCTTGGAAAAACAAGCCATTGGCGGTGGTGTACCTGAATAAGCACACAGACTATTAAGCGCAAGGATCTGGGTTCTAGCCCCTGGATCCCTGCTTGCAGGAGGGACACTTCACAAGTGGCAAAGCAGGTCTGTAGGTGTCTGACTTTCTCACTCTCTATCTCCCCCTCCTCTCTCAATTTCTTTCTGTCCTATCCAATAAAATGGGTGGGGGTGGCTGCCAGGAACAGTGGATTCATGGTGTAGACACCAAGCCCTAGCAATAACCCTGGAGGAAAAGAAAGAAATAAAAGAAGGAAGGAAGGAAGGAGGGAGGGAGGGAGGGAAGGAGGGAGGGAGAGGGAGGAAGAAAAACAAACCATTTACCTAGTTCACTCCTAAGCAGCACGGAGTGGGAAGGAGCTGAGTCATCCCCACTTAGATACTAAAGTTGACTGATGGAGACTCATGGTGTCTCTCTGGATTGTGGAGGTAGGGTTATTTAGTTCTCATTAACCATAGTTGTCTTAAATATAAATGTAAACAACTGTAGAGTTGTAGAGCATTGTAGAGTTGGCCTGGAAACCAAATGAGATAATGACCTCCACAGAGCTTGGTATGTTGAAAGAGCTTGAGGAACATTGGCAATGATCAGAATCTAAGCCCCTTGTGCTCTGGCATGCTCTCTAGTGCTTCCTGATGTCCCATTCATTTCTTGGTTCAAAAAAGCTCAATAAACACTTTGCAAAGGAATTAGTATTACTGTGGCTGTCTTCAGAAAACAAACAAGAAAAAGGGCCTATCTAAATACATCAAACACTTACTAAGAGAGCTACAAAAATACGTCAATAGTAGTACAGTAATAGTGGGAGACTTCAACACCCCACCCTCACACTTAGATCAACTAAGCGGAGAATCAACAAAGAAACAAGAGAATCAATCAAAGAGATGGACAGACTAGACCTCCTGGAGATTTTCAGAGTTCTTCACCCCAAGAAACTGGAATACACATTCTTTTCAAATCCACACAGCACATCCTCAAGGATAGGCCACATCTTAGGCCAGAAAACAAGAAAAGTAATTCCTAGAGCCAAGGAAATAGCTCAGTAGTAGAGCACAGGGCTTGCATTCATGAGCATGGCTTCACTCTCCTGATCAATATTTGAATCTCTCTCTTGAATAAATACATCCATACAGAAAATATTACTTATTTATAACATAAATTTGTCCACACGGACAAAATGCTCCCAAGTCCCGAGGTAAAAAAGTGTCGGGAAATTGTGAGGATGTGATAGAGCCTGGCAGGGCTTGACCTGAGAGGTGCATCTATCCTGTCAGTCTCTCTCTCTACCAAGAGGTTGAGCAAGGAGGGACAGGAGTAACCCCAAAGGTTTGCCCCGTCTTATCAGACTCCCTTCCTCACGAAGCACCCCACATTCCTGATACTCTGGCCTGCTCCCTTATTATCTACATAATCATTGTTTTGCCTGAAAGATTCCCCACCCATTCCATTCCTTTGATCTATCTTCTTTCTACCCTCAAGACCCTCCCTGCCTGCAGGGTATTATTATTTATCCTACAAGTTAAAACCCTCGCAACAGTTGCTAAGGAAGTTACCTTTCCCAGCCCCCTTTTACCTATCTCCACCCCTTTCCTAGCCATTTCCATTTCCGACTTGCCACTCCCAGGTCCGACCTTTAAAAGCCTGGGCTCTCTGATCAATAAAGGATCTAATCCCCCTGCTGCGAACTCTGTTCCTGAGTCATCTCTCCCACGTCGCTGAGTGAGCAGCAGCCCAGGCTGGCTCCAGTCACGTTCTCTCCAACCCAGAGAGTACGCACCCAGGAAGAGGCACCCCCACACTAGCCTGGCAAAAAAGTAGGGGGTTAGTGTTCTTTCCCCGGGGGACCAGTGTTGCTAATGAAGTCTGTAAAGTTGAGGCAAAGGTGACTGTGGATCTGGACAGGCAAAGGCTTCAGCCCTTCCTGGCAGATGCATGTCTGCAGGATGTAAACAGACTCCTCAGGCTCTTAGTCTAATGGCGCTGACCCCTGATGTCAACTGGACAGCTCTCTGTCCTGAAACTGACTCTCAAGCAGCCTTCTGGGTATAACTTAATTAGTGATTACATGTGACAAGTGTGTAGGCATATTTGGCTTGCACGTTGATTTTTTTTTTTGCCTCCAGGGTTACTGCTAGGGCTCGGTGCCTACTAAGAATCCACTGCTCCTGGAAGCCATGTTTGTTTCTTGTCCCCCACTGTTGTTATTGTTGTTGCTGTTATTATTGCTGTTGTTGGAAATGTCAGAGAGAAACATGGGAGGGGAGGGGAAGATAGAGGGAGAGAAAAAGATAAGACACCTGCAGACCTGCTTTACCCATAACCACCCCTGCAGGTGGGGAGCCAGGGGGCTTGAACCAGGATACTTGAACCTATCCTTGCACCATGTGCATTTAACCCAGTGCAATACCACCCAGCCCCCTTGCATATTGATTTTTAATTAATTGCTAATATTTATAAAGCAGGAAATTTCGGATACAGACCGGGAGCTCCAACTTTTGAAAAAACAGAAGTTCTGGGCAGTTTCTAATCCCTGGACTACAATAACTGGTAGAAACCATATTGGCTGAACAGTGTGACAGGGAAGTAGGGTCCTTCCTGTGCAGTCAATCCCTCACACCTGGTGAGTTCACTCTATTTCTCTTTCTTTCTTCCTTTCTTTTCATTGCAGTGAGGTTTATCTCTGGGGCTTGGTCCCTACATGACAAATCCACCACTCCTGGTGGCCTTATTATCATTATTATTATTGGATAAAAGAGAAATTGATAGGAGAGGAGGAGATAGAGAGGGAGAAAGAGAGGGGGCCAGGAGGTGGCACACCTGGTTGAGCGCACATGTTACAATGTGCAAGGATCTGGGTTTGAGCCCTCAGTCCCCACCTGTAGGGGGAAAGCTTTACAGTGTTTCAGGTATTTCTCTGTCTCGCTCCCTCTTTATCTCCTACACTCTCAACTTCTGGCTGTCTCTGTCCAATAAATAAAGATAATACAAAAAAAATTAAAGAGAGAGGGAGAAAGAGAGGCATCTGTAGACCTGTTTCATTGCTCATGAACACACACCCCCACGGGTCATGAGCAGGGGCTTGAACCCAGGTCCTTGGGCATGGTAATTATGTGCTGAAGCGATTGCCTGGCACCTTGCTCACTTCTTTTCTGCCTACTCATAGGGCATTGGAGTTTTCCAACCTGCTGACTGTTACTTTCTTGTGGAAATAAATCACGGATATTCATGTAGGCTTTTTGCATTGGCTTCCTATGAGCCTAGTTGGCATGAGTCAGACCCTTGGCTCAACATCACCTTCGAGCGAGCACAGGCACCAAATCAAATGTATTCATCTACTCACAGGGAGGTCACATTCTCCAGATAAACTCTGCCTCAGCTGACATCCACTAGTCTGTGAACACATTCCTCCACTTACTGATTCCTCGACGCACAGTCATCATTCCAAATGACATCTGGGGCCGAGCAGAATGGTTATGCAAAGAGATTCTCATGCCTGAGGCTCTGAAGTCCCAGAGCTGAGCAGTACTTCGGCGTTTTTCTCTGTGTCTTTATCTCTCTGCATCTCTCTCAAAAACAAAACAAAAAATAAGTCAATAAAATACTTTTTAAAAAATGACATCTGAGGGGTACAGCAGCTTCCTTTACCAGCAAAGTGACAAATGAGACACTGTCCCAATAAATCTGTGGACTGCAGATGCTGAGATGAGCTGTTTGCTTCTGATCACCCTGGAAGGACTTTGCCTGAGCTGCCACCTAATTGTCTTGTGCATAACAAAAGCTGATGGAAAATTGCTATTGACAGATGCATCTTGGCTCCCCTGCCATCTCCTTGCAGATTCCTTGCCTAGCTCCTTCCCTCTCAAAGAAAGTTCCTGACCTTGGAGAGTTTGCCCTCTCTTTTTGAATCTGTGTTACTCCTGGGATGGAGTGAAGGTGTCTTTCAGCCACCCTGGGATCCATGACAAACAGAGGCGACCACAGATGCCCTCGCAGCGTGCAGCCTACCCCTCTCCATTTCATCTCAGCAGGAAAAGGGTCTTTGCCCTCCACACTTTCTTCCCTTTGCCTCACATCAGAGAAAAAGCACACGCTTATTTAAATAGCATCTTTTTATACTAAGAAAAACCTTCAACTTTCAACACAACCAGATAGGAAGACATTTGTCGCTTCCTGGGATGAGCTGCCAGCAGGCAGGCACTTGGTGTTACTTCCCTGCTGGGGGTGACAGATAGACACCGAACCATCTGCACTTCCCAGCCGGTTCTCCTGACCAAGGGTGGGCATTTGCAAGTCACATTCAGAGGCTAATTTGTGCTCAGATAAAAACAAGTTTAAAGATGGACTAAGCTTTTGACTTCACCGCTGTTGCTTCAGTTCCAGCAGCATCCAGGCTTTCACAGGCAAAACACCTCAGTCTCTTCTCCTCTTCCTCTTCTTCCTCTTCTTCCTCCACCTAACCTCCTCCTCCTCCTTCTTCTTCGCCTCCAGAGTTATGGCTGGAGGATCTACTGGTCCTGGCAGCCATTTTCACTTTTATTGGATAGGACAGAAAGAAACTGAGAGGGGAGAGGGAGAGAGGGAGGGATAAAATGACCCCTCCCCCCCCCCTCCCCGCAGATGGGGAGCTTGAACTGGGATATTTGGCGAGGGATCCTTGGGCATCATATTATGTGCTTAACCTGATGTACCACAGCCTGACCTCCTCTTTTTCTTTACTCTAAGCAAATAGGTATGGAGAAATAGCAAGTCTCCTTTGGGAATGTGGAGAAAATAACTTGTATCCTCTGTATAGGAGGCAGGATGTCAACTACTATCTTGATAAAGTTTTCTGGAAATGTTAAGGTTTATTATCTGCCCAAAAGTATGGTCCATGAACCCATTTCTCACCCACCTGCCCCCCTAAAGAAGTCTCTAAATAAATAAAGTTACAAGAAAGCAGCTGCTGGCAGCTTTGGGGTATGATTATACTTCTGTTCCTAGATCACTTACATTCTAATGGTTCATGTACTGAGTTTCCAATATGTTTGGAGCCTTTATTTCTCAGAAATTCTGGGAAAATATCCATCACCTTACTTGCTCAAAAGGCTCTGGACAGAAGAAGAATAATCCATGATTCCAGGAGCCTGGAATCAAAAAGAACTTTACTCTGAGCCCTTGTGACCTTGAGGTGCACAAAGAAGTTAAGTGTTAACCCTTCGGAAGAGTATAAACAGCTTTGACTGGGGAGTCAGGCGGTAGTGCAGCAGGTTAAGTGCAGGTGGCACCAAGCACAAGGGCTGGTGTAAGGATCCCAGTTCGAGCCACCAGCTCCCCACCTGCAGGGGAGTCACTTCACAAGTGGTGAAGCAGGTCTGCAGGTGTCTAACTTTCTCTCCCCCTCTCTATTTTCCCCTCCTCTCTCTATTTCTGTCCTGTCTAACAATGACATCAATAACAACAACAATAATAACTACAAAAATTTAAAAAATCAACAAGGGCAACAAAAGGGAAAATAAACAAATAATATTTAAAAAATAAAATAAATAAATAAATAGCTTTGACTGGTTTCACTCATGTGTGGAATACAAATTACTAAAAACAGAAAGGTTTGTGGGAAAAAAACAGTGACCAAAGTGACTCTTTTAAAAAAAAATTTTTTAATTTTTTTTGCTACCAGGTTTGTCACTAGGGCTCAGTGTCTGCACAACAAATCCCCTACTCCTGGTAGTTACTTTTTCTCTTTTTTTTTCCTTATTATTATTATTTTTTGCTAGAGACAGAGAAAATGAGAGGGAAGGGGAGATACAGAGGGAGAGAAAAAGAGAGACATCTGGACCACTGCTTCACTGTTCATGAAGTGTCCTTGTAGGAACTGAGCAAAAAGAAATTCATGTAAGATGGTAAATAACAGACAAATGAACCTAGACTCAGGCAACCCAAGGGTTAAGTAGACAATTGCAAGGCAGGCCTGTCTCTGAGAAAAGAAGCAATTCTCAGGAGTTAGAGCTGCCACAAGAGAAAAGCCTGGGAGTCTGCAAAAACAGGAGATAAATCCAAGGACAGACTCTGAGGAAACAGTCTGGAAGCCTAGAGTCAGGAGAAGGAGGTAACCAGCAGGCAGAGAAAGACCACTCCCCTTCCCTGCACCTGGGGACCATAGATAACTACTGTGTAAAACTGTCATTGTGTAGCTGAACCTGTCGCGTAGTCTGTAATCTGAAATGTATGTATATCCTAGTAGGACTTGGGTACGGGGTCGATGACCAGAGGGCTGGTGTGGCAGCCCCTCGGGAACTCCACCCTAGCCGGCTAGAACAATAAAGGCTCTTTGCTTTCACATCACCCCAGTCTCTTGGTGCTTCCTTAGATTTGCAGTCCAACATCCCCTCTGCAGATGAGGGCCGGGGCTTGAGCCCAGACCCTGGCACATGGGAGTCCATGCACTCTAAAAGCTGCATCACCACCTAGCCCCTGACATTTTGACTTTTCAAACCCTTTGAAACTTTGGTGGTTATCAGAGGTATGTTTCCTTCTTGGGCTTGTGTTCAGCATAAACTTTGGCTCAAAAGTTGCAGTTTCATCCAACTGGAGAGGTGAAAGTCCACTTGAAAAATTCAAAGACCAAGACATGTCGAGGTTTTTTACTCGACCATCCGCATTCCCCGCAGTCTCTCCTCACAACAAGCCTGAGAGCTGTTGGTGGAAGGGTAGGAACCAAGGGCAGCGGGAGAAATGAAAATTTATCCCACCCTTCCCGCACTGACTTGCCCAAGAAACTTCTGGAAACCCAAGATCATGACACCGCCCTGTTAGAGAAGGACTCCTAACACGTTATTGCTTCACCGCTAGGCTGTTTTGCTGGAGCTGCAGTGAGCACACCAGCAAAGCACAGACCCTTCCTCTCAGGAGTTTCCAGTTCTGAATCTCACTCCAGACATCCGTCCAGTAAGGGGTGTCTTCACTGTGCTCTCCAGGGTCCTGTCCATGATCCACAGTCGGTGTTGCGCACACGCTCTGACCCTTCTCAGCTATGGCTGCCATGTTCACATGTTGCAGCCCTCAAACGTCCTGCTTCTCTACCTCCTCCATTGTTCTTTGAACCCTGGGCTACAGCACTGAGGCACCTTCCAAAGAAATGGCAGACTGATGGGGGTCGGGCGGTAGCGCAGTGGGTTAAGCGCATGTGGCGCAAAGCATAGGGATGGGCGTAAGGATCCCTGTTTGAGCCCCCGGCTCCCCACCTGCAGGGGAGTCACTTCACAGGTGGTGAAGCAGGTCTGCAGGTGTCTGTCTTTCTCTCCCCCTCTCTCTCTTCCCTTCCTCTCTCCATTTCTCTCTGTCCTATCCAACAACGAACAACATCAACAATGGCAATAATAATAACCACAATGAGGCTACAACAACAAGGGCAACAAAAAGGGGAAAAAAATGGCCTCCAGGAGTGGTGGATTCATGGTGCAGGCACCGGGCCCCAGCAATAACCCTGGAGGGAAAAAAAAAAAAAAAAAAAGAAATGGCAGATTGTTGTCACAGCTGCCTGGCCCAGTTGCAACCTGGCAAATGCCTTTGCTTCCTCCCTCTCCTGCTTGTGACTCTGTTCACCACAGAACCTCCTCCCTGCCACCTGACCCTGGATGAGTTTCACACTCCAACTTGCTTCCAAGTGGAACATCTGTCTTTCCTTTCCTTCCCTCCCTGGGCTGAAGAATAATGGTGGGGTGGGGGTTAAGATGTGAACATGAAGAAATTCAAAGATGTCTAGTTGGACTCCAAGGCAGTTACCACATCTTTCTCAGGCGTTAGTGGTCCCATGCCATTTGCATTCTGGACTTAGCTTTAAGGTACAGTTCCTGGGCCTCTGGTGTATATATGATGGTAGAAAAGGAATTAAGTTGGGGAAAGAGTGCAGACACTTCTGGAAAGAAGATAAGTCGCTCCTATATGTCAATAACTGGATTGTAAACCACTAGCCCCCCAGTAAGGGGGGTTGGGAGATATGATTCCTGAGAATAAGAGTTACATTATCTGTTATTATTGATAAGAAGTCCTTTGTGGGGGACTGGGCAGTAGCGCAGCAGGTTAAGCGCACATGGCACAAAGCTCAAGAACCAGAGAACGGATCGAGCCTCCGGCTCCCCACCTACAGGGGGGTCACTTCACAAGTAATGAAACAGGTCTGCAGGTGTCTATCTTTCTCTCCCCCTCTCTGTCTTCCCCTCCTCTCTCCATTTCTCTCTGTCCTATCCAACAACAATGACAGCAATAACAATAATAACACCAACAACGGTAAACAACAAGGGCAACAAAAAGGGAAAAACAGCCTTCCAGAGCAGTGGATTCATAGTGCAGGCACCAAGCCCCAGTGATAACCATGTAGGCAAAAAAAAAAAAAAAGAGAAGTCCTTTTTGTCTTAATTACATGGTGATGAATTGGCTTCATATCTTTCTCTCTAAACCAAGACATGAACACACAAGAGTGACTGCAGGTAAATATTGCTAATTACATAACCAAATATTCGACTCCTTTGGTTAAAAATGGCACTTCTTAGCACTTGTAATAAAAGCTATTCTTTTCAGTGCTACATAAATACGTGGGCTAGAAGTTACTTATGATTATGCATTTCTCTTTCATGTTATGACAATTTTTTTTCTATCCACAGGAAATCTGGCCTATTCAGACAAAAATGTTCCTACTCTGGAAACAACTTAAACAGAGGTTATTTAGCAAGATAATCACTGCCTCTCAACGGTCTCCGCTTTCAAGGTGTTTCAGTTTGGGGACTTTCAGTTTGGGTCATAGGTTGCTTTATTTTGGTTTCGGTTCTCCTATCTGAATGTCTAATATCAACCTACTCCTACCTGTTACCTAGGAGAATTCTCCTGCCGGTCTAGCTTTGTGGGTGGGAGACAGACGACCAGGGACTCACGGCTGAGCTGGGAAGCAGTATCTCGTTTATTAATCAGATACATCGCCTTTTATGCAGCTCTTCACCAGAAGTGGGAAGCAAAAGGAAATGACTAGGAGAGGGGGCGGAGCAAAAAAAGAGCTCAAACAGAACATAGAAAGCTTCCATCTAACCAGTGGGGATTAAACCAATACCCTGCAGGCAGGGCGGGACCCAGGTAAAACAGGGATTATGTAAACAGACCACATGGTAAGTAATACAAGCGAACCTAATGTGATGATCAAAACAGAAGGTCTTATATAAGCAGAATTTAGAAGCATACCAACAACCTCCCAACAAGCAAATGTCAAAGCAACTGCAAAGGCAGATGTAGTTTCAAGTTTCCTGTGAGGAAAGCCTCTCTGGTTCGGGGGCTGGGCAGTGTTGCACCCTGCTGAGTGCCCACGTTACAATGTTCAAGAACCCAGGTTCAAGCCCCTGGCCCCTGTCTGTAGGAGTGGGAGGAAGCTTCACGAGTGGTGTAGCAGGGCTGCAGGTATCTCTTTGTCTCTTCCTCCTTTTTGATTTCTCACGGTCTCTATTCAATAATAAACAAAGAATAAAAACTTGCTGGTTCTTATGAGGTAATAAACATCCCTATCTTCTGCTGCAGGTAAGATTAAACCTCCATGAATGGACAAAAGTACTAGGATTAGCATCCGAAAGGTGCCAACATGTGTTCTGCAACTCCAAAGTACATGAGGCTGCTGGTAAAGTAAAGTAAACTCCAAAGTAAAGGTCTGCTGGTGGGGGGCTGGGCTGCACAGGAGGAGTATGGTCACTGTGGGTTGGAACAAATGAATCTAACGCAGACACTGGAGGACAGATTTGGGCCCATGCGTGGTGCTCCCCTGTATCTGCCAGAGATGGTGAGGGTTGATTATTAGACGGAAGGTGTTTGGAACTGATCCACGACAGATCTGACATCACAGGAGGAGGGTGAGGGGAAGCCAATCCATAAGAGTCAGATTTAGAGTTATCAGTTCCAGGTGTGGGGAATTTCCTGACTGAATGCAAAAAGCAAGGAAAGTCAGAAAGAACTCCATTGTCATATAGAACTGAGCTCACCAAAAATGAACCATAGCTGTCAAAGCAAGGGAAAGTGGTTTAGGTAAGAAGCCAAGCATGAGGTTATCGCTACAAGCCAAGCTGGGTGGTGCCCAGCCAAAGTTACAGTCAGCCTTTATTGGCCTCAGACAAGAGAGGTTTAGTGCATGGGAAGCAGTTCCTATGAAGGAGATAAGGACATCACAGCTCAAAAGACAGAGTGAGAGATGGGTGCAGGGCTGGTCCCAGCTCTACCATTAGAGGGGGTCTCTGTTTTGAATAAGGACATCATTCAAAGGTCTGGTTGGCTCACCTGTAAGAGATTTGGCTATTGGTCATGCAGGCAACAGGTGTGATTAATGAGTATAAACCCTGCTCCCCAGGTTAGGTCTGGGAGAAGCCATATGTATCCTACTGTCTAAGCTACAGGAGGTAACCTGTGTGCCTCCTTTCTGCTCAAAAATATTATCTGCTGTGAGGGGCAAAGTTCAGAACTTACAACTATGGGGTGTGCTGTATTCAAAGTGTTTTAAATATTCCAGAAATATTTAAAAATCGGGAGCTATTTTCCAAAATGGGAACCCCATCTGCTATATTCTTGCCTCTAGTTTCCAGATTATTAAACAATTTGTTCTTCTGTATATCTTAATGGTTTTTCAGACACCAAGTTGCAGATGCTACCATGATGCCAACCTGACTCCCCGGGGCAGAGGGCCTCACCAATGTACCCAGGAACCCCGTTTCCCCAGATCCCTGCCCCACTAGGGAAAGATAGGAGCAGGCTGGGAGTAAGGATCGACCTGCCCATGTTCCATGGAGAAGAAATTATAGAAGCCAGACTTCCTACCTTCTGCACCTTATAATGATGCTGGGTCCATGGTCCCAGAGGGATAAAGAACAGGAAAGCTTCCAATGGAGGGGATGGGATATAGAACTCCAGTGGTGGGAAATGTATGGAATTTTACCCCTTTTATCCTATGGTTTTGTTGAGACTTTCTATTTTCTATTTTATAAATAAATTTTAGAAAAGTAAAAAATAATTTAAAAAAAAGAAACTAAAAAAATGGGAGCTAGGAATCTGGGTGTCAGGGCATGGGTGACAGTGATTAGTACACATATCTGTGAGTGTACAAATGTTCACTGAATTGTAAATTTTAGGTAAATTGCATGGTGTTATGGGCTGGATGTTTGTGATACACACACACCATATGCTGAATGTTCTAACCCCTAACGTAAGAGTATTTGGAGGTTGAGCCTTTTGGCAATGGCTTAGATGAGGTCATGAATGTGAGGTGGGATTTGCCCCTCAATAAGACAAGGGTGACAGAGAGAACTTCTCTCCGCAAACACACTGCAAGGCAGGGTCACATGAGCACCGTCAGACAAGGGATATGGGAAGTGTCAGCACTTTTATCTTAGACTTTCCAGTCTCCAGATGTGTGAG
This sequence comes from Erinaceus europaeus, assembly GCF_950295315.1. Taxonomy (NCBI): domain Eukaryota; kingdom Metazoa; phylum Chordata; class Mammalia; order Eulipotyphla; family Erinaceidae; genus Erinaceus; species Erinaceus europaeus. Next base: position 79,018,586 of record NC_080177.1, read on the forward strand.
AAAACTTTATCTGTTGTATAAGCTACTCATCAACTTTGTTATGACAGCCCAAGCTGACTGAGACATGTGGCATATAGACATGTCAATTATATCTCAACAAGCTGAGGTGTTGCTGTTGTTTAGGGGAGAGAAGGAAAGGGGGGTAAAAAAAAAAAAAGGCAGCCGCAGGAACTACAGCATCTGTTGCTTTTCCTTTTTGGAAACCACCTGTGCAAAGCATGGGATCAGGAAGCCATTTTCCAGAATCCCATTATTCCCACTAAAGAAGCCAACTTTCACCTCAGAGGAGCTCACAAAAGGGCATCCTATGACACAGAGAATGATTTCTCTCAAATATAAAGCATAGCAAGCTAAAATGGCTAATAAATTATGGGGGGAAATCCAAAGGAAATTACAATAACAGGGCCAGGTAGTGGCGCACCTGGTTAAGTGTGCAAGGACCCAGGTTCAAGTCCCTAGTCCCCACCTTCAGGGGGAAACTTTCATAAGTGGTAAAGCAGGGCTGCAGGTGTCATGCTGTCTCTCTCTCTCTCCCACTTCCTTCTTAATTTCTGGTTGTCTTTATCAATAAAGAAGGATTTAAAAAATATAAAACTACAATAATTTTAAATTAAAAGGTCTTCAGTATAAATACAATGGACAAATAAAGTTATATATATATTATGCCCTTATATTTTACAATGACATATCAATTTTTGTTGTTGTTGTTGTCACTGCAGATTCACCACTCCAGGCCATCTTTTTCAGATAGATAGAGATAGGAAAACGGGGGGAGGGGGAGGCTGGGTGATGGCACACCCGGCTAAGTACACATAGTACTAAGCATAAGGACCCACAGAAGGACTGGTGTTTAAGTCCCTGCTCCCCACCTGCAGGACAGTGAAGCAGGTCTGCAAGTGTCTTTTCTCTCTCCCTTTCCACTCCCTCTCTATCTCCTCTTCCCCTTTCAATTTCTCTTTGTCCTATCGAATTAAATGGGAAAGAAAAAAAAAGGAAAAAAATAGCCACCAGGAGTAAGTAGTTCATAGTGCTAGTACCAAACCCCAGCGATGGGAGAGAGAGAGAGATGAAAGCTGAGAAGAAACACCATAGTGCTGAAGTTTCCATCAGTGCAGCTGTGGACTGGACTTGAACCTGGGTTGTGAGTGACACAAAGAGTGCATTGTTTAACAGACTGTCTTGCTGCACCTTTGTGAATGATACTGTTGATAGAAGACACTGTGTAGCGTTTCCCACAATACATATATAACCCAGTTTGGGAGCCGAGTCAACAACTGTAGCAACTTGATGTTGGCTAAGACTACCAGTGTGGTCCTGCAGCACTTCCAAAGTTGATGACCTCACTTCCCCTAGGAGCTGGTCAGAAAAGCCATTAGAAAGTGCCTGGCTTTATAGAATCAACCCACTTCCTTCTGTGCTGAATTCCTTAGAGCTCTGTTTTGATTCCTAAGGCAGCACAGTCTGGAAAGACGGATTGTTCAGCTCATGGCATCTAACTACACAGTTGGATGGCATCTCAGATGTCTCTAGTAAGTTAATTTAGAGTCACTGTTAAGCATGAACTCAGCAATAAAGCACAACGATTCATCTTTTTCTCCTCTAAGTGGTTTCAATAGCTCTCTTTTGACCTCCCTGCTCCCCTGCCCATAGTTGTTATGTCTTTAAGAATTAGACCTCCAAGGGAGTCAGGTGGTAGCGCAGTGGGTTATGCGCAGGTGGCGCAAAGCACAAGAACCAGCATAAGGATCCTGGTTTGAGCCTCCCGCTCCCCCACCTGCAGGGGAATCACTTCACAGGAGGTGAAGTAGGTCTGCAGGTGTCTGTCTTTCTCTCCTCCTCTCTGTCTTCCCTTCCTCTCTCCATTTCTCTCTGTCCTATCCAACAACGACGACATCAACAACAACAACAATAATTACAACAATAGAACAACAAGGGCAACAAAAGGGAATAAATAAATATTTTTAAAAAGGAAAAAAAAGAATTAGACTTCCAATGGAGGGGATAGGATACAGAGCTCTGGTGATGGGAATTGTATGGAATTGTACCCCTCTTATCCCACGGTCTTGTCGATCATTATTAAATCAATAAACAAAATGAAAAAAAATCAGGCTTTTCTCAGAGCCAGAATTTTTACTTTCTTTCTATTTATTTTTCATTTTTCTTTTTTTTTTGCCTCCAGGGTCATCCCTGGGGCTTGGTGCTGGTCCTGTGGACCCACAGCTCCTGGAAGCCATTTTTTCCTCTTTTTTTTTTTTCCAATTGGATAGGACAGAGAGAAATTAAGAGAGCAGGGGGAGATAGGAAGGCAGATACCTGCAGACATGCTTCACTGCTTGTGGGGCATTCCACCTGCAGGTGGGGAGCAGGGGTTCGAATCCAAACCCTTGTGTGGGTCCTTGCACTTAGTACTATGTGCACTTAACTGGAATGCACCCTCACCTGGCCCCGGATTTTCACTTTCTCTGAAGCTCCTTGCCCTACATAGCTCCCTGCCCCCCTGCCCCTCAGGTACCTGAACGAAGCCAGTGGGTAACACAGAAGTCACCCAGCAGAGAAGTCACTGTGCTTACCGTGTTGTCTATGCTCTAAGATCAAGCTCTTGACTCTTTTTACTGTTCCAGGCTGACCTTTTCAAATAGATAGATACCAGATGGATGGATGGATGGCGACACAGACAGAGGCATAACAGAAGCTTTCTCCAGGGCTATGGAGAACTGACTCAAGCTTGGGTCAAGTATATGAAAAATCAGGTGCACTATTCAAGTGGGTTATTTTTGCCAATTCCAGACTCTTGATTCTTTTTTTTATTTTTAATTTTAAAAAATTTTTAATTTTAATTTATGTATATTTATTTATTTATTTATTTGGATAGAGATAGCCAGAGATGGGGATGGAAGAAGGTGATAGAGAGGAAGAAATACAGACAGACACCTGCAGCCCTGCTTCGCCACTCATGAAGCTTTCCCCCTGCAGGTGGGGACCAGAGGCTTGAACCCGGGTCCTTGTGCACTGTAACATGTGAGCTCAACCAGGTGTGTCACCACCAGCTCTGACTCTTGATTCTTTAAGAGCTGTTTTCTCAAAATATTTTCCTTCCTCCCTCCCTTTTTTTTTTCTTTCCTTCTTTCTTATTGTTTACCCATGTCTAGCTACTAGGGGAGAAACTAAAATAGCTAACTAGTTGTTGAAGTTAAGGCCTTCTGAGAGGCAGCGGGTATCAGGTGACAGACAGGAGAAGCTAGAAAACCCTCAGCTGCAGCCACTTAATGTGGCCCAAGGAGCTGTGTTTCAGCAGCCATCCAAGGCTGTACTAGCCTGTATATAGAAACAGAATTCCTGTGTTGAGTCATGATCCTGAAGGTTCAAAAGCTTATAGTATGGCCAACACAGTCTCTTTCAAGAAGACATAACACCAGGTTGAGCACACATGTCACAATGCACAAAGACCCAGGTTCGAGCCTCTGGTCCTACAGAGGTAAAAACTTTGCGAGTGGTGAAGCAGGGCTGCAGGTGTCTCTCTGTCTCTCTTCCTCTCTATCTCCCCTTTCCCTCTCGAGTTCTGTCTCTATTCAATAAATAAATAAAGATGATAAGAAATGTTTTTAAAAGTAATAAAGAGTCGAGCTGTAGCACAGCGGGTTAAGCGCAGGTGGCGCTAAGCTCAAGGACCGGCGTCAGGATCCCGGTTCGAGCCCCCGGCTCTCCACCTGCAGGGGAGTCCCTTCACAGGCGGTGAAGCAGGTCTGCAGGTGTCTGTCTTTCTCTCCCTCTCTGTCTTCCCCTCCTCTCTCCATTTCTCTCTGTCCTATCCAACAACAACGACATCAATAATAACTACAACAATAAAACAACAAGGGCAACAAAAGGGAATAAATAAATTAAATTAAATTTAAAAAAAAATAAAAAATAATAAAAGTAATAAAGTCACATATTTATACATGTATGGAAAATTTTCTTTCATTCAGAAAAAGTTATCAATATTGGCCCTTAGAGAAGAAATGTTTGTCTGAAAGAGTTTATTTATTTATTTTCTTTTTGCCTCTGGGTTTGTCACTGGGGCTCAGTGCCTGCACTACAAATCCATTGCTCCTGGAGGCCATTTTTATTTCATTGTTGTTGTCGGGTAGGACAGAGAGAAATTGAAAGAGGAGGAGAAGGCAGAGGAAGAGAAATAGACACCTGCAGACCTGCTTCATTACTTCTGAAGCAAACTTCCCCCTGCAAGTGGGGACCCAGGGGCTCGAACCGGGATCCTTGCGCTGGTCCTTGTGCTTCACATTACTCTGAGGAAGGGGCAACAGCCAAGGTCTAGGATTTTTTGCAAAAACCTGTCTGATCCCCAGGGGCTCAGAGGAGTCTGGTACAGCTTCTCTGGCTTCTACAAGGCAGCAGGCAGCCCTCACCCCTCACTGGCACACCTGCAGACAGCAACTCTGAAAAAAAAAAATGCTGTGGAAATTGCTTCCTCTTTCCTGTGCTGCTGTAGAGAAGCGTTTGTGATAATTAGAAATAACTTCCTTTTCCAGTGGGGAAGGGAGTATGTATGGCTTCACAGGGCTCCCAAGTCCCCACGCCACTCAACTTGCCTCAAACACCATGTCTGTTGCTAGACAACCACAAGCCAGACTTCAAGAGAGGACTTTCAACTTTTTCTCTCTGAAGTTCTCTATGCAGTGCTGGCCCAGCTTATCCTCACTCTTGCTTTAGAAAAACAACAGATCAGGACACACAGGGACATTCTGTAACTTCAAAGGAGGCTTTGCATGTGTTGCTGCAGAAATAACAACACTGTTTATGAGCACAGAGCAGAATAACGTCTCCGCTTCGCAAGTTTTGCCAGCGACTCCATTCCTTCCCTTCTCTGGGATGTCAGTGTGATAGGCAAACCCCTTCTGGTGTTGGGAGGATTTTTTTTTTCTTTTTCTTTTCATGTTCCTTCTTCCAGAGACTAAAGAGTGATGGGTTGGAAACTATAAAGAAAACCCTTCAAAAAAATGTAAATAAATAGAAGCAGGAAATTTTTCTTGTTCTTCAACTGACAGGATGTGAAAAAGTCCTGGGCCTGGGATCTCTTTCAACATTTCCTCACATTTTCCATCCGGGCCAGGCTGGCCCAGTATCACTCCTGAACCTCTCCTTTATGTCTGGAAACCTAGAAGGATTAGCAGGACAGCGAGTCGGGCGGCGGCTCAGCGGGTTAAGCGCATGTGGTGCAAAGCTCAAGGACCGGCCTAAGGATCCTGATTTGAGCCCTGGCTCCCCACCTGCAGGGGGGTCGCTTCACAGGTGGTATTATTGTTGTTGTGGTGGTGGTGGTGAAGCAGATCTGCAGGTGTCTATCTTTCTCTTCCCTTCTGTCTTCCCCCTCCTCTCTCCATTTCTCTCTGTCCTATCCAACAACAACAACGACAACAATAATAACTACAACAATAAAACAAGGGCAAAAAAATGGAATAAATAAATTAAATTAATATTAAAAAAATTTTTTTAAAAGAATTAGTAGGACCGTCCATCCTGAAAAGACTGAAATATTTACTACCTAGCCGTGTACATTTCTGGTTAGAAAAATCCGTTTCTTTGCATCACATACCTGAAGTTAAATGGCTCCTCTCCAGTCCTGTTCCCTGGTTCTCTCCACAGCAGGTCAGAGCGGGTCCCCACTGGACTTGCTGGCCTAGGTGGAGGGAGGGTGTCAGTGCTGGGAAGATTTACCTGAGTTCAAGACAGGGATTCTGGGCAACACCATCAACAGACTTCTCAGTTCCTCCTCCTTTGCATCCAACAGCTGCCATATTTAAATGGTGTCCTTAACATTTGCTCATTGCTCTGAGAATTCCTTTGCTACCACAGACTTCCTCTTCCCTCTCACCTCAGGAAAAATCCTCGGTCCTGGAGAGGCCCACAGGAGGACTTATGATGATGTTCCTGATAGAAGTGGGGAGTGACGATGAAGAGAGGGGTCCATAAAAGGTCTAGGCCCATCATATTTGTGTGGGGAATCTGAGGATTCCCTGAGTAGGGCCCCAGATGAAAAATCCTTGGAAGAAAACCCAGTGTGGGTGATACTTGGTGAGTGAGGTGGTAACACTTGGTGAATTGGGAGTGAATGAGTCCCAGTCTTCTCATCTGTTAGCTCAGGTACTAACCAGGTCCCCCCCAAATTCAAAACTGGGGCTGTGGCAGTGCTGTTAGAACTCCAGGTCTGGATTGCTAAATCTCTTTACCTGGGGTTTCAGCCTATGCAGCAATTCCTCACTGGAAGGCAAAACTCAGACGTGGACAGCAGAGGGCGCCAGCAGCCTGTTATTGGTGCTCAGACTAAGGAAAACTGCAAAAACTTGCTACAGCGATGCCCAGACCTCACCAGATGCCTGCCTGCCGCCCTCTGGGGCCTCCTTCCTCTCTCTGTCTTTCACAGGTCAGCAGGTGGGACACAGCTTTCATCAATAAAAGTTCACCTTTCTCAGACGCTGACAGTGTAATAGCAGAGAAAACTTACCTTCATGTCTGATCTTTTTTTTTTTCCTTCGGTAGATAATTTCACTCCATCTTATGGAACTTGAATGCCCTGCCCTTGTTTGGAGATCACCTGTGGAAAGAAAGCCATGCCTTGTTTGTTTTTGTTTTTGTTTTTTTTTTTTAGTCAACCCTCCCCCCAATCCATGATTCAATCATCTAAGAAAAATACTCCAATGGAAACTAGCTAATTATCTCCTTAGCCAACCAAAGGCAAAGTTTTTCCCTTTCTTTCTTTCTTTCTTTCCTTCTTTCCTTCTTTCCTCCTTCCTTTCTCTTTTCCTTAAGATAGTCTTTTAAAAAGATTTCTTTATTTTGTCTACGAGAAAGAGAGAGGAACAGAGAGTGCACGGCTCTGGCATATGCAGCAAGAGAGGTTGAAGCTGCACCCGAGACTTAACAAGGTGGACTCTGCAGATGGGGTTTGACCGCTCTGGAATCAGAACTCTCGGCAACTCCTGTACAGGCGTCTGGGGCAGCAGGTGCCGTGAGTTGCTTGGGATCAGCCTCAACGATCCTGCCACGGGCTTTTGGGAAAGCGTCCATTTTCACACCCGCACGAGCCCCATCAGCTGCTCGTCCTTCTGCCTCTCAGCTCCTGAATGTTTGCCAAGGTCCTAGTTCGGCCCGCACGCTGCCCCTCTTTCTGGTGTCACAGAGGACTCAGCCCCACAGTGTTTCGCATCAGAAGGAGCCAGGGGAAAACAGTGGCAGCTTGGTGACGTGAGGTGGATATGGACAGTGTTTGTGACAGAACTGGGAGTCTGCTTTTCTGTTGCCCAGACACACAAGAGGACACAAGAGCTCAAAGGGCCAGGATCAGTCAATGGAGACTAGGAGGGACCCTGGAGAAGGCTGAACAAAGGCACTGGACCAGGGTGGGTTCGTAACTGACTTGGACATGCAGTGGTGGCAGTCAGCTCTGAAAACTCTGGACAGCTGGCGTGGTCGTCAGTCTTCCGTAAGGTTTGCAAATCTCATTTACACAGAACCCATTTAGAAGGATGGGTTGGGGCTGGGTGATGGTTCATCTGTCAGAGCACATGTTATCGTGCCTAAGGATCCGGGTTCATGTTATCGTGCCTAAGGATCTAAGGTCCAGGTTCTCACCAGGTGCAGGAAGATTGTTAATTTCTGCCTCTCGCCCATGGATGGGGAACTCGGCCAAGTCAGAGACCAGAATGGTGAGGTGGCTGGGGGCTGGTGGTGGTGGGTGGCGGTATATTTATCCATGCACAAGAAGCCCTCCACTCTTGTCAGGGACAAAAGACAACGGGAAAGGTGATGGGAGCCTCCAGACTCAGTGAGGGGTCGTCTGAGGAAACGGGTGATTTTTCTTTGGGGTTTCTGAGGGTAGGAGAATTAAAGTCAACAAGCCAGGAGGCACGTCATTCCAGGGCTTTGGAATCCCACAGCCCCGCAGGCCCACAGAGGGACACGGCCATCTCCCGAGCCCTTGCTTCCTCAGCTGTGTCTCAGAGGTGCTGGGTCCCTGAGACACCCAGACCAGAAGTGTCGACATTCTCACACGTGTTTGGTGGTAGCTCACTGTGGTCTTACTGCACATTTCTCTAGTGCTGTGGAGACATTGATTTATTCACATGCCCGTGGATCGTCTGAATGGCTCCTTTAGAAAACCGTCTATTCAGATCTTTCTGCCATTTTACGACTGGTTTCCTTGCTGCTCTGTGGGACAGCTGTTTCATTTCTTTACACATTCAGTTATCTTTTGTCAGATGCGTAGATGTCTTCTCCCAGCTGCTTGGTGGCCCTTAGAAACATTGCTAATCTCTAAGAGCGAGTACCTCCTGTTATTGTTAAGATGGAGGGTAGAGGGGAGTCGGGCTGTAGCGCAGCGGGCTAAGCGCAGGTGGCGCAAAGTGCAAGGACCGGCATAAGGATCCCGGTTCGAACCCCGGCTCCCCACCTGCAGGGGAGTCGCTTCACAAGTGGTGAAGCAGGTCTGCAGGTGTCTGTCTTTCTCTCCCCCTCTCTGTCTTCCCCTCCTCTCTCCATTTCTCTCTGTCCTATCCAACAACGACGACAACAACAATAATAACTACAACAATAAAACAACAAGGGCAACAAAAGGGAATAAATAAATAAAATAAATATTAAAAAAAGATGGAGGGTAGAGGGATGTTAAGTGGTTGTTTCCGTTTAGTAGAAGAGTCTTCTCTTATGCTTAGAACTCCTCTTCCTCAGGGAACATCTCAGGGGTCACTATAGCGAGGGTGGGACACTGTGTACAGTTCTGCCCTGGCAACTGGACTGCCTCGGGGGGGCGGGGGGCTTCCTGCCTTTGAGAGGAAAATTGTGCTTGGACCCCCTCTGATTGCCTCATGGGACCCCTCTCCTGCCCCAGCCCCACAGAACTACCAGTCAAAGGGGAAGTTTGGAGAAGTCGCCAAATCTGGACGTGGGAAGGCTGCACTTCACCTGGGACAGTGTTTTTATTTATTTATCTTTGAAATTTTAATTAGTGACTTGATAAATTATTAACAAGAGGGTAAGGTAATAGTATATAATTCCACAAGAGGGTCAGGTAATAGGTATGATTCCACAAGAGGGTCAGGTAATAGGTATGATTCCACAAGAGGGTCAGGTAATAGGTATAATTCCACACAGTTCCCACTATCAGAGTTCTATCCCCTTCCTTGGAAACCTTTCTATTTTCTATCCCTCTCTGGGAGTGTGGACCAAAATTCTTTATGGGGCACAGAAGGTGGGAGTTCTGGCTTCTATAGTAGCTTTTCCACTGGACATGGGCATTGGCAGGTCGATCCATACACCCAGCCTGTTTCTGTTTTTCTCTTGTGGGGCAGAGCTCTGGAGAGGTGAGACTTCGGGACACATTGGTGAGGTCCTCTGTCCAGGGAAGTCAGGATAGAATCCTAGTAGAGTCTGCGACTTGGTGGCCGACCGGCAGTAAGAGATAAAGCAGGTCAAATTGTTTAATAAACAGGAACCCAAAGGTAGAAATACAGCAGATGAAATTAGGGGGTCTTCGTGTGGGAAGAAGCTAGGAAGTCTATTTTAGGTCCGTTCCAAGGGGCCCATGACTTTAATAATTTTTGCCTGAGCCTGGTAGCTAACATACAGGTGAGCTAAAAATATCTAGGAAGATGGTGTCAGAGTTGAGAATAGAATTAGAAGCTGGATTAGGGCAGAGAGTAGCTCCCAAACAGGAGGAAAGTATATAAACATCACTAACTGTTCAGCTATCGATCTGACCTGGGGACCATATCTATTCAAATTAGCAGAGGAGCCTGTGTGACTTCAGAGTCCCTGTTGGTCTGAGCTTGCAGTCCGACAGTGTTGCTATTAACCAGGAAGGCAGAGGCTGGCTGGTTAAGATGGCTAGTTAAGAGGCATTTAAATAACAAGGGTGCTGGCCTGACCTGTCCCTCTGTCTGTCCCTGTGCTCATGATGATACCAGGAGATGTGCACACACTCCAGCTGAGGGCTTTTCTTGATTCCACACCTGCAGCTCTTTCCTGCCAGTTCTCTGACCAGTTTAGACTATACGCCCAGCTGGCAGGACTTGCAGATAAGCGAAGCAGGAGCCTGGAGGCTTGCAGGAGGGCAAGTGAAGAGATTAAGCTGATGGATCACCCTCTGGGGCTCTGGCTCTCGGCACAGAGGCAGTGCGGCCGGGCTGCCTCCTATCCCTCTAGAGGCAGGCAGAGGGTGTCACAGCCCCACAAACTGGAATTCTGTCTGGCACACGGATTCCTTGGCAACAGAGGGTGGCTGCCGCTGGCAAGGCAGAGGTAGCTAAGCGACTTTCCCTGGCTCTTTGGGGCTTCCTGATGCCACTTGCTGGCAGCCTACCTCCTGACTATCTCGTGGACTCTGTCCTTTTGTTAGTCCATGGTCGTTTGGGGGTTCTGAGGGCGGCCCCTACATTTGTGCTCTCAGGAATGAGGTCGTTCAGGGTCCAGAAGCTCTCAGGACCTCTCAGTTGTCAACACGGGGGGGGGGGGGGGCGGACAGAGACTCTTGATGTTGGTGGGAAGAGGGGCTGGGGTCAAGGTGGCTGCTGTACCAGTCTGATACTACCACACAGCACTGAGACCGAGCTCGGGAAAACACTCAAGTGTTTGTGACCTGCTGAATCTCAGGCATCGTGGGGCGGGGTAGGGAGGCTTGAGATAGCCTGAGGTGGGGTGGGCGGCTTGGGGTGACCTGGGGTAGGGTGGGTTAGCGTGGGGTGGGGTGAGGTGGAGTAGGGTGGTTTGGGGTGTGATGGGGTGGGGAGGGTTGGGTTGGCATGGGGTGGGGTGGCATGGGGAGGGTTGGGGTGGGAAGGGGTGGGGTTGGTGAGGAGTGTTGCTCACATGACCTCTGGAAGCATGGGGTCCTTAGCTTCAGGTGAAACAATCATTCCTGTTTTCAAGGCTTCTGTTGAAACTTCCAGTACTCCCATCTTTTTAAAATTAAGATGTAACTGCCAAGTAACAGGTTAGTTTCAGTTCTGCGAAGTGATGATTCTGTATTTGTGTCCGCTGTAAAGTGAGCCACACAGTCACGTTTTCTCATGAGGAGAACCTTTCAGATCCCGTCTCAGGCCGGGTCCTGGGCCCTGAAACCCGTGCACCCCAGCAGGTGCGCCAACACCCGGCCCCCCAGAGCACCGCGTGGGGGCGCTGGGTTGTAAATGCTGTGCTGCATTCTCCCAGCCCACTTTGGGACCTAGATTTTGTGTATTAATTTTCAATTGCTTCGCAGTCCTGGGATCTTGCATATGCAAGGTTCCATCATTTCCAGGCCAATTCTGCTTTTACCATTTCAGGTAGAGGGAGAAAGGGATGGGGTGGGAGGACAGAGAGAGAGAGAGAGAGAGAGAGAGAGAGTACAGTGCTGATGAACCACCTGTGGAGCCTCATCTGGGCATCATGACGCTTGTCTGGCGCAGGGTTCAGATCCTGGGCTTCATGCACAGGAAGGTGGGTGTTCTGCCAGGAGAGCTGTCTCTCAGCTCCCAGATCTAGCTTTTCGGGGGACGGGAAGCTTCCACCTTGATCTGCTGAAACACCAAGAGTGTGGCCCTGCTTGAAAGAGCACATTAGACCATCAAGAGAGGGGATGAATTTGTTGTTGTTGTTTGTTTTTGTTTTTCAGTATGAAAATAGCAATTCTTTTTTATAAAGGAAATAATTCTGGTAACCTTATGAAATTTCAAAGTGTACATCAGAGTTTTGCTTATCAACTTCATTTATTCACTTAAAATATTTTATGAACAATGAAAAGCAGTGTAGAGTTGTTGGAGAACCCCTGATTTCTTAATAGATTTCTGAGTTAAAATGCTTATTATTTCTCTGCTGATCTATTTTTTTTAATTTATAAAAAGGAAACATTGACAAAACCATAGGATAGGATAGGAGGGGTACAACTCCACACAATTCCCCCCACCAGAGCTCCGTATCCCATCCCCTCCCGATAGCTTTCCTATTCTTTATCCCTCTGGGAGGATGGACCCAGGGTCACTGTGGGATGCAGAAGGTGGAAGGTCTGGCTTCTGTAATTGACCATGGGCGTTGACAGGTTGATCCATACTCCCAGCCTGTCTCTCTCTCAAATTTGTTTTTTATGGTAAATTATGCACCCAACCAGGTGAGCTATCCTCCAGCCCTCAAAGGTCCCTTTGAATTTTTTTTTTTAAAGTGCAGCAGAATCCATTAAAAATGGGGAGGGGTGTCATTTTCAACAAGTGGTTCCTGGTCTAAGTTGTTAGTTGAAGGTTTTGGGCCTAGGAAACTATCCATTGATCACTGATCACAGTCTGTTTCTGGGCTCCATTCCTTTCTTCTTTCCTTCCTCTCTCTCTTTCTCCCTCTCTCTCCCTCTTTATGATATTTATTTTAATGATGGGCAGGGTTTGGAGGCTAGGACTAGAGGAGGAAATAGTTCCTTGGGTTTGATTGTGAGATTGAGAATAACCAACTTGAAATGTACCAGGAAGGTTGCATAGATAGAGACCTGAACTGGAGGATGGAGGTGTCACTGCACCTATGTTCCTAAGTCATTCGTACCTTTCCAAAGGAGCTCACTTTCTTGGTGGCAGCTATTTGGGAATGCTTTTCTCAAATACTGAGTTATAGAAATATACAAGAGAGGTGTGGCTGGGAGGGGAATATCACTAGAGATTCAGGGGTATGTATTAAGGCGATCTGGGGGGTTGGGCAGTGCACCCAGTTAAGCGCACATAGTACTACGTTCAAGGACCCTCATAAGAATCCAGGTTGGAGCCCCCGGCTCCCCACCTGCAGGGGGGTCGCTTCACAAGTGGTGCAGCAGGTCTGCAGGTGTCTGTCTTTCTCCCTCTCTATCTCCCCCACACCTCTCAATTTGTCTGTCCTATCCAATAAAATGAAAAAAAAAAAAAGATCGCCAAAAGCAGTGCATCTGTAGTGCCAGCAGCAATAACCCTGGAGACAATAATCAAACAAATAAACAAATAAATAAATATGTAGAAGGGAGGTCAGTTCATTTAAAAAAAAAAAAACAGTGTCTAGGAACTAAAGAAAGGACAAATGTCACCTCGGCATGTGACAAGATCCATTAAGGAAGCAACTTAAATGAAGATGTGGACCAGGGGCCCAGGCCCAGCACTTAGGGTCTAAGTGGTGTGTCTCGGAGGTCACTCCAGTCACAGATGAGTCATGAGAGGACAGATGAAGAACTAAGATGAACTGCATGTGTTTGAAGGCAGGACTGTGCCTGGCAGAGAAGCTGGGTGAGAGGTGAGATGAGATGGGCTGGGGGCTGAGGGAGGGGGACTGAGCCACGCAGGTTCAAAGGGCTGAAGGCAAGCTGAAGGGGTGTAATGAGAGAAAGGAAAGGTAAAAGCTCTCTTGGGTCTGAGGTGTGACGACTGATGCACGAAGGCAGACAATTAGAAAATGTTGAATTTGAAAAGCTGGGGGACGGGAAGGGCTGATCTAACAAGAATTCCAGGGAATATACAGGCCGGGGAGAGAGAAAGGGAGGTGGGAGGGGGGTGAAGAAAGGAACACAGTAAAGGGGCTGACACAGCAGAGGAACCAAGGTTCTAGTGGCAGAGAAGACCGTCGTGTCTCCCAGTCAGCGAGCTTGTCTTACGCTTGTCTGCCTAAGATATCCTTCTCTTTGCACAGAGCAAGCGGGCTGTTTGGCGGCGTAATTTAGGGAGAGGCTGCTGAGCTATCCGAGCAGTTCCGTGGACTGCAGGGGAATGTCTGCCTAGAAACCTGGAGCTTTGATGAGCTCTTGGAGCCCGCGGTGAGTAGGCTGAGCAGGACTTGGGAGTTGTGTCTGCAACCAGCTTTCCCAGCTGGTCGTACGTACCCCTCCCTGGTGGCCACTGTCTGAGATTAACTGCGCTGGCCACCCAGCTCCTACCTTCCTCAGCAGTTAGTCTCATCAGCACGGCCATCCACCTTGACCTGACAAGAGGATTCTGTATCACCAAGGGTGGTGCAGACGCTCGGATCCCTAATATGGGAATTTCAAACTGTCTAGAGGCAGGAAAATTCATGCCTAGGAGACTCTTAAACTACCGTGACAATAAAAAAAAAATTTAAGTTATTTTCTCTAACTAAACTCTTTCACTATAGTTGAAATCTGTTTCCCCTGCAAGGTACTCTCTGGTCAGCTAGACTCTTTTTTTTTTTTTTTTAAATTTATTTATAAAATGGAAATACTGGCAAAACCACAGGATAAGAGAGGGACAATTCCACACAATTCCCACAATCAGAGCTCCGGAGCTAAACTTTGAGTTAAAACATTATTCAGGTATTTGGATATGGTTAGGTGCCCGCCACTGTATTGTGCTTATCTATTGATTACAGCCAGCCATAACTACGATCTTGGGAGAACTATGGCTGGGGGAGGAGCAGTGGGGAATTATACCCATTATCTTATAATCTTGCCAATCACTAATTAAGAAGTCCTGTTTCTTTCTTTTCTTTTCCTTCCTTTCCTTCCTTCTTTCTTTCTTTCTTTTTTTTGCCTCCAGGGCTATTTCTGGGGCTTGGTGACTGCACTACAAATCCACTGCTCCTGGAGGATATTTTTCCCACTTTTTTTTGCCCTTGTTGTCATTGTTGTTATTGCTGTTGTTGTTGGATAAGACAAAGAGAAATCAAGACAGGAGGGGAAGACAGAGAGGAGGAGAGATAAGACACCTGCAGACCTGCTTCACCACCTGTGAAGCGACCCTCCCCCCCACAACAGGTGAGGATCTGGGGACTCGAACCGGGATCCTCATGCTAGTCTTTGCTCTTTGCGTCAGCTGCGCTTAACCCACTGAGCTACTGTGGGCCCCCCCACTTGGTCTTTTCTACAGAAGCAGCACCAAATAGCTGCTAGAACACTGCTCTTGGAGACTGGAATCTGTTTAGGTCATTCTACATGCAACCTGCTTCAAATGGCTCAAGCTTGCCGGGTCTGTTTCTTTTGTCCTGGACTGCCTTTTTTTTTTTTTTTCCCCTATACCTGGTAGGATCTACTAATCAAATTCAACACCGTCTGTTTCTCTGTGGCAGCCGATCTGGAGCGCAACCAGTTGGCCCCCTCTGTTCTGCTCATGGAAATGAAGATCCTGCATCAACATAGAGGCAGTGGCATTTCCACCCCGAGACATCCAATCCATGTGCTAAGCCCATCAGAAACAAATCAGGTATGAATCAGGGCCTACATAGGCCTTCCCCCCCCTCATTTTCTTTCCTTTTATTAGTGATTTAAGATTGATTTACAAAATCATGAGGTAACGGGTATAATTCCACACGGTTCCTACCACCAGAATTCTGTGTCCCCCACCCCATTCCCTCCATCAGAAATCACAGTTTTCCCAAGATCACAGAAGTGGGTTGACTAATCTTTCTTTCTTTCTTCCTTCCTTTCTTTCTCTCTTTTTTTTTTGTTTGCCTCCAGGGTTATCACTAGGGCTCGGTGTGCCTGCATTATGAATCCACTGCTCCTGAGGGCCATTTTATTGGATAGGGCAGAGAGAAATTGAGAGGGGAGAGAGAGGGGGAGAGAAAGACAGACACCTGTAGACCGCTTGTGAAGTGGCCCCCCAGCAGGTGGAGAGCTGAGGGCTCAAACTGGGATCCTTGCACTTTGTACTATGTGCATTTAACCTGTGTGCTATCACCTGCCCTCCTTAACTGTTATTTCTTTTTTTTTTTTTCCCCCTCCAGAGTTATTGCTGGGCTCGGTGCCTGCACCATGAATCCACCGCTCCTGGAGGCCATTTTGCCTCCTTTTTGTTGCCCTTGTTGTTGTAGCCTTGTTGTGGTTATTATTATTGCCATTGTTGATGTTGTTCGTTGTTGGATAGGACAGAGAGAAATGGAGAGAGGAGGGGAAGACAGAGAGGGGGAGAGAAAGATAGACACCTGCAGACCTGCTTCACCGCCTGTGAAGCGACTCCCCTGCAGGTGGGGAGCCGGGGCTCGAACCTGGATCCTTACGCCGGTCCTTGCGCTTAGCGCCACAGGCGCTTAACCCGCTGCGCCACGGCCCGACCCCCGTTATTTCTTTTTTATTAAATACATTTTTATTTATTATTGGATAGACAGAAATTGAGGGGGCTGGGAAAGAGACTGTGAGACACCTGTAGCCCTGCTTCACCACTTGTGAAGCTTTCCCCCTGCAGGTGGGTGGGGACCAAGGACTTGACCCTGGGTCCTTGTGCACCGTAATGTGTGCACTCAACCAGGTGTGCCACCGCCTGGCCCGGATATTTCTATAAGTATCTATATTTATAATTGTCCTTTTTTCTATGGTCCTGCCTTCTTTTCCTTTCTAGGTCACACCTACACCTGTTACTACTTTTAAATATCCTTTCTTTTTTCCTCTCCTCTCTCCATTCATTTTCTGCCTTTAGGGTGATTCTATAAAAAATGAAATATTGTGTAGGTGTAGAATTGCCTCTCAAATAAAAACTTACACAAGCCTTTTTTAAAAAAATATTTATTCCCTTTTGTTGCCCTTGTTTTATTGTTGTAGTTATTATTGTTGTTGTCGTCATTGTTGGATAGGACAGAGAGAAATGAAGAGAGAAGGGGAAGACAGAGAGGAGGAGAGAAAGACAGACACCTGCAGACCTGCTTCACCGCCTGTGAAGCGACTCCCCTGCAGGTTGGGAGCCGGGGTTTGAGCCGGGGTTCGAACCAGGATCCTTATGCCGGTCCTTGTGCTTTGCGCCACCTGCGCTTAACCCGCTGTGCTACAGCCCGACTCCCTTACACAAGCCTTTTAAAGGAGATTCTTAATCAGCAAATCTTGTGGCATCCAGTCTCATCCCATTTTGTAATGTTAGAATTTTTAGAATTTCTGAACCAAATAGCAGGAAGGGTGCTACTGCCAGCTCTCAGCTGTGCCACTCGAGAGGAACCTGTGACATGGGGGAATGTCTAAAACTTGGTCCCCAAGGGCCAGGTGGTGGCACACCTGGCTGAGTGCACACACCACAGTACGCAAGAACCCAGGTTCAAGTCCCAGTCCCCACCTGCAGGGGTAAAGATTCACAAGTGGTGAAGCAGGGCTGCAGGTCCTTGCCCATTGTGATGTGTCTCTATTTCCCCTTTCCCTCCAGATTTCTGGCTGTCCCTATCCAATAAATAAAGATAATAAAAGTAAATTTAAAAAAAACTGAGTTCCCTTTGGTTTTGGGAATACATCGTGATTTTCTTCTCGGGAGATTAACTTTCCTAATTACATTTTGCGCAGTCTGATATTAATAGGCATCTGTACTCCCCAGACACACAACACTTAGCACAGAGAGCTGGGAGGTGTAGTCCAAAAATGTGCTAATCTCAGGGAATGGCAGTGTTGCTCTAGATAATACACGCATGGGGAGTGACGGGGGAACTAATCATAACATGCTCTGCAAATACTAAATCACAAGCAGAGAAGGTAAATTAGGAATTCTTTATGGATATGTGGATGGAGAGTAGTAAAAAAAAAAAATTTCTTCAGAGTCTAAAAGGGACAAATTTTCATGAATCACGTTTAGTGTTAAAAGGGCTGGACTAAAATCATATAGGAGGGGTACCAAGTTACTGGGTGGTCTTTTGAGTCAGGAAATCTCAAGCAATGATACCAAAGCGTTTTAAAAGAGAGTTTAAAATGAATTTTATTGTTTGAATTTTACAAGTAGTCTTTAAAGGCTTCAAACAAGAACTCTGTTGCAAAACTCTAATAAATAGCTTGCCCCAAGTCCCCAAACAAAATGGAAAACAAAACAAAATCTAAACTCAGAAGGATAAGCAAGACTTCAGTATGCTTAGATGTTAGCAGTATTTCTCATTTACAAAGAGATACCAGGCAATGCACATTTGCCTTCATAGAGGTCATACAGAAAGAGATGGGACCACTGAGATCTAAACAAAGCACTCTGAAATCTTCCTATTATCATGATAGAAATGTCACCAGGGAGAAAAAAAAAAAAAAAACTCATGGAAAAACCACAATCAGGAATGACACGGTAGCATAAAAAATCTGGTGAGTGGGGGAAGAGGAGAGAGGCCCCTCCATTCCATTCAGGGGTGGAGGGAGGAGTGAGCTGAGCTAACTCGGTGTGGAGGGAGAAGTGAGCTGAGCTAACTCGGTGCAGGGAACTTCCAAGAAGTTGCCACTACGTTGGCTGAATGTTCCCTAGAACACAGTCACCACTGGGAGGGACACGGGTGTCAGTTTATAGACAATTATGAAAGGCAAGAAACAAGACAACCAAGGGCTCCCTTGGGTCTCAACACTAGTGGGCCCAATCTCTGTACTCCACAGGACTGGCGTCTCGGAACAATGGCCCAGGGGCCCAAAACAGGTGCACCACGGAACAGGAATGCAAGCACATCAGTCGTTTCTGCAGTGGAAGCCTTTGGGTGGCCACAGAAAGATGCAGAAAGTGCCTTGTTTCCGCTGCACACAGGGGCATGCAGGGTTCTCACGCCTCCTTCTGTTTCAGTCCTAATGCTCAGTGAATAAGGATTCAGTGTCACAATTTAACATTCATTTTTCAAAGGAGATAAATACTGGCGAGGTCTTAGGCTTAGCAATTTATTCACGGAGTCGATCTAGAGCAAACAGAAGTCAACCTAGCCCCATGTGCAGCTTAAAAAAAAATCCCAAACAGAAACTGTATTTTTGACAGCCTCCCCCCCCCCCAACAGATAAGGTGATTTTAGCTCCAAGGACTTCTGAGAGCAATTAAGGTTTGGAGTCAGGAAACTGCGCAAAGTCTGACTTGGATTTAGAAGGACTCATGTGCACTAAACAAACAAACAAACAAACAAAACCAAAAGGGGGGATTTTTTAGCTCTGAGGAGTACAGAGCACCTGGGACCACCTTCCTGGGGAAGGAAAGCAGGGTTGGTCAAGCTTGTGGCCCACAGGCGTTGTCCTGGGTGTTTTCTGGTTCACTGCCTTGCGACTGTCAAGTGACCTGACGCCTTGATCTCTGAGATGGGCAGACAGCACAGTTCATGCACAGGTACTTGAGGAAGGGCAGGCATGGGCTAGAAGCACCTCCCCTTTCAAGCGTTTTAGAAATAAAGGTAAGGAAAACGCTCTCCCCACTCCCCCAATAGAAACCATTTTTTAAAACCGAACATTTTTTTCTAGGAACAATGACACCGGTCAAGGTGAGTGGGAAAGCTTGGGTTACCTGAAGTGGATTAAGAAAGAACTGATGGAAATAGAGGCTGGTGGGCCAGGGAAGGAGGCCTCTGGCCCCAGGGTCTGTTTCTTTCTTTCTTTCTTATTTATTTATTTTTTAAAATACCTAACAGATAAAGATATTGTGCAAAAAAAATAAAGACATTCACATTTTAGCAGTTAAACTTTTATTTTAAGTGTTTAAAATTTTATTTACTTTTTTTTCTTTCTCTTTTCTAGAAAAGGCAGATAATGATTGTTGCTCTGCAGTTGCTGTGTGCGCTCCCCAAAGGGGGGGGGGGCAGAGCAGAGCTGGGGCCAGGGGCTGCTTCAACGGCACGGCTAAAGGCCTAGAAACACTCCCTTGCAATAGCCCCCATGGCCACCCCTGGCCTGCCACCTCTACCTCCACCTGGCCTAGCTCATGTCTATGGTGTTGAAGACCCATTCTGTGAACTTCTTCAGCCTGTCGGAGGCATTCTGGGACTCCTCCTGCAGCCTCAGGTTGTCCTCTCGCAAGTGTTGGACTTCTGCCTGAAGGTGGGCTTTGTCTTCTTTTTCCTGGGAGGTAGAGCAGAGCAGAAAACAACTTAGGAGGCAGCTCCACCTCAGCCCACCGCTAGAAGCAGCCATGGGTCTGTTTGGACCCATGGCCCAGTTCCAGTCTTAAGTGTACTATGAAATGTGGGTGCTGCCTGGCTTGGTACTGGGCGGTGGGACTCCAACCCAGGGGAGAGGACCCTAGGCCAATTTAGGACAGGCCTACTCTGGAGTGTGGAACACCTCATTGTACTCTAGCTTCAACTTTAGACCATGATTTTCTCTGTGGCTGCTGACTTAATATGAAGTCAAAGTCGCTTGGGACCAAACCCTTCTGAAGGCAGGTGGGCCTGGACTATACAGGGGGTAGGGGAGCCAGAAGAGGCTTAGAGGAGGTTAGCTGAGCTTCAAAGATTTCCACAGAGAACAATTTTTTTTTTTTTTTTTGGATACGTTCAACAGCAAAGGTCTTCTCACACTTCTATGTGTTAACAGAACTGAGCTCCAGGCTTTCCTTCCTTCCAGCCACCCAAGGAGGGGTGTTTTGAGAAAATAGAACACACCCACATCTGGCCCCACTGATGCTATTTCAAGGAGATAGTGGAGTGGCAGAGCGCAGGGCTTGTGAGCATAAAGGTGCTGGGTTTGGTCCCTCACACACCAGGTACCAGGGCTTTCGTGCACTCCTAAGGTGTGTGTGTGTGGGGGGGGGGGAGGCGCTGCATGTTTCTGAGCAGTTTGCTCTAACTGGGCAATCTGCTGGAGACTACATCTTTACCTTCTTCAGATCTTCACGAAGCAACTTTAGCATTCCTTCCAGTTGGTCCACTTTAGAAGCCAGAGTGGGAGAGGAATCTTTACTGCTGGAAACAAGAGACAAAAGACCATGTTGGCAGTCCCCCCCCCCCCCCCGCCATAGCTGGGTTGGTTTGCCTGTTGTTGTTGGATTTTTGTTTTTTTGTCGGAAAACACACCACAGTAATCCAAAAAAGCTAGTGGGCATGGGCTACAGACAGTCAGTGATTCCCTTTGTTAATGACACAGCCAGTTTGTGACAAGAGTACAACAAGAGTACAGGACAGGAAGTGAAGATGGTCTCTTTGGCAGCAGGTCCTGGCCGCCTAATAGACAGCTCCTCTTTAGGGGGCGTGAGGAGGGTCACTCGTCTGTGTGTGCACGCAGACTACGGAAGAGACTCAGGGAGGGTCTGTCTTCCTTGGGCCTCTCAGGCTCCCCAGAAAATACAATCTGTGGGGAGTCGGGCGGTAGCGCAGCGGGTTAAGCGCAGGTGGTGCAAAGCGCAAGGAGAGGCGTAAGGATCCCGGTTTGATCCCCAGGCTCTCTACCTGCAGGGGAGTCGCTTCACAGGTGGTGAAGCAGGTCTGCAGATGTCTGTTTTTCTCTCCCCTTCTCTGTCTTCCCCTCCTCTCTCCATTTCTCTCTGTTCTATCCAACAATGATGACAATGAGACTAAGTACAACAGTTAAAAAAAAAAAAAAGGAATATACAATCTGTGGCTATCTGCCCAGTGGCGGCTAACTACTCTACTCACATCTGGGTCCATGCTCCCAGAGGGATGGAGAATAGGAAAGCTATCAGGGGAGGGGATGGGACACGGAATTCTGGTGGTGGGAACTGTGTGGAGTTGTACCCCTCTTATCCTATGGCTTTTGTCAGCGTTTTCCCTTTTTATAAATAAAAATTAAAATAATAATAATAATCACAAAAATAAAAAAAAACTCATCTAGATTCTTAATATTTATTTATTTCAGGAGGCTAGGTGGTAGCACACGCAGCTAAGCACACACATTACCAAGTACAAGGACCTCGTGGGAGCCTCTGCTCCCCACCTGCAGGGGGTCTGCTTCACAAGTGGGGTACAGGTCTGTAAGTGTCTTTCTCTCCCTCTCTCTGTCTCCTCGTCCTCTCTCAAGTCCTCTCTGTCCTACCTAGTAAAACTTAGAAAGAAAGAAAGAAAGAAAGAAAGAAAGAAAGAAAGAAAGAAAGGAAAAAAGACTGCCAAGAGAGGTGGATTCGTAATTCTGGCAACTCGAGGCAAAAAAAAGGAAAGAAGTTTCAAAAGCTTATTAGCCCAAATCTGATGCCTCAGGGGGGTTCTTTGCTATTTTGATCAGAAAACCATAACCCTGGCCTACAACTGACTTATTTGCTTTCGCTTTCTTTTTATTTATTTTTTAATCTTTATTATCAGAGACAGAGAGACGCCTGCAGTCCTGCTCCACCACTCGTGAAGCTTTCCCCCTGCAGGTGGGGACCAGCGGCTTGAACCCGGGTCCTTGTGCACCGCGATGTGTGCACTTAACCAGGTGAGCCACTGCCTGGCCCCTCTGCTTCCATTTTGTTTAAGTATGATGCCGTGCCGGTGGGTAGAGTAAAAGAAGGCCGAGTATACACCCAACAGGACAGATTGATGACACAGCTAGACAGCTAGCTGCCTGTCTCTAGGGTCTGAGGGCCTTGGTCAGCACCCCCTCCCCACCTCCTGCCCTCTACCTGAATTCAAGTTACAGAAAGTTACTGAGTGATTCCTAGCTGACACGCGACCGGCAAATGACACACTTGAGACTTCAAAGCCTCCTGTTATTAAAACGTAATCCTGTCTCTTTCCAGAAGTCAGGGGGAAGAGGCAGTGAACTCTGAGTTTTTAAAGTTATGGTATAAAAGTTCTATGTTTTAACTTTAAATCCCAGTTGAAGCAATTTATAAATCCTAGCCTGAAAGAAGCTGTGTTCCTGCCTTCTAATTTTAGGTCTAACAAGCCTCGAAGGCAAAACACAAGAGTGAGCAGGATGAGGGTCACGAGGCTGGATTAAGCGGACTGAGCACAACCTTCAAATGTCTGCGACTGGACAAGCATGTAAAGAAAAGAGCAAATGAGTTTTCAGTGTGGAACTGTCGGCTTCGAACCACAGCCACGCAATCTGGCAGAGCAAGAGGGGTCGGCACGGAGGGAAGAAGGGCAGCGGCAGAGTAAGTCAGGGTGGGGCTGAACATGACCAGAAACACAGCAGCCTGCTGGGAGGTGGGGGAGGAAGGGTGTGGAGCCCAGAGGTCTCCTATGCGAGCTGCAAGTTCACTCTCCCAGCTGCTGGCAGGGCTGCCAGGATACAGCCACTGCGGGCCAGCAGGATGCAAGCGGCTTTCAGTAGCTTATCTTGAAGGTTCTCAAAGTGAACTGGGTATTATACACTGTCAATTTTTAAAGGACATATTCGACTCGGTGCATGTGTTTCATGTGCTAAGCACCCATCTCATGAGTCTACAGACACTACAGAACATCCCCAGGTGCCAGAGACAAAGCTCAATGGCAGGGCACCTGGCTTGCATGTGGGAAACCCTGGCTTGCTTTCTGGTTCTCATGAAATTAAATGTGTCAGAACTCCACAGGTAGAGCTCACTGCCTTCCTTGGTCTCTCACTCTCTCATAACAATAGCAACAACAACAAAAAACACCTACCAGACTGGGCAGGGAGGAGAGCATAATGGCTATACAAAAAGACTCATTTCTGAAGCTCCAAGCTCCCAGGTTCAATCCCCTACACCACCGTAAGCCAGAGCCGAACAGTACTTTGGTTAAAAAAAAAAAAAAAAAGTCGGGAGTTGGGCGGTGGCGCAGTGGGTTAAGCGCACGTGGCACAAAGCGCAGGGACCGGCGTAAGGATCCCGGTTCGAGCCCCCGGCTCCCCACCTGCAGGGGAGTCGCTTCACGGGCGGTGAAGCAGGTCTGCAGGTGTCTATTTTTCTCTCCCCCTCTCTGTCTTCCCCTCCTCTCTCCATTTCTCTCTGTCCTATCCAACAACAAAAGCAACATCAACAATGGCAATAATAACCGCAACGAGGCGGCAACAAAAAGGGAGAAAAAAATGGCCTCCAGGAGCGGTGGATTCATGGTGCAGGCACCGAGCCCAGCAATAACCCTGGAGGAAAAAAAAAAAAAAAAGTCCAGGCCAGGCAGTGGCGCACTAGCTTAAGCACATCTAGTATGAAGGAAAACAAACAAACAAACAAACAAAAACGAAAGACCAAAACAAACAAATACCCCCACCACTACCACCACCACCAAATTTTTCACTGGTTCTTTCTCAGGAAGTCTTTGCTCAAACTTTTATTGTTGAGGTCCCATTGTAAGAAGTTCTATGTTTGGAATTTCTTACTAGGTGAGACAATCTTTTTAAAAAGCTCAGCAGCGAGGTTAAGCAAGGGTCACTGTTGCTGGCCTTGTAAGAACATTTGGTCTGTTACTCCAGTGCGGTCTCTTCTCAAAGCAGTTTTTGAAATATGTGCCCTCCCAAGCATTCAAGCACAAGGCTCCAGCACATTTGTACAACAGTCTATACCGGCCACTTTGCCTGTGCCTATTTCTGACCAAGTTTGATGGGTAGCTGAAATCTTAAACCAGCCTCAAAATGTTTTAAGAGGTTTCAAACTGATGAAGTTACTCTGCACATGTTGTACTTCCTCTGGGCCCCACCACTTGCTGATGTGACGCTTTCACTGACTGGTTCGTTTGTTTACTGTAACATTAAAGCTTGGTGCCCATACAATGTCATCATTCAGGGCTGACTTATTTTCTTTTCTTAACAGAAACAGAGAAGAGGAAGAGACAACCCAGCATTGGAGTGATAGTGCTTCCACGTGGTGCCAGGGACGTGAATCTGGGCCGTGGACTTGGCAGAGCAGGCACCCCAGCAGGTGAGCTCTCTCGCTGGTGCCGAGGGGATCTTTTGACATACAGAAGGATCACACAGTCATCAGTCTGTTCATTGGAGACTGGGGGGCAGGGGGAGTGAGAAGGTCAGCCTCTGCGTACTTAAATAGCAGCCACAAATGACGTCCATCACTCGGCAAACCGCCTGGGCCTCCCTGTCTGCCCCTCTCTTTGTATCTTCCACATCTCTTAGCTCTCTGTGCCCTGGCTTTCTAACGTGGATCTGAAGTGGCATCTTGTTACCCAGGGACATTTATAAACATGACCATCAGCTAACAGCTGGGAAAAACTCAAAGAACAAACTCAGGGAACACAAACACACCAGAACTTGGAGATACTTAGTGCAAGTGCTTTTTTCTTTTATCTTTTTTTTTTTACCTCATCAGCCCTGAGGGGCATAAATGGGTGATGTCATTGCATAAGAATGAATATTCATAATTACGACTTGGAAGTCATCAAGAAGTTTAATTGTGTTTACAGTATTTAGTTACAAAGTGTTCTAACTAAAGTGTGGAGTGTCTGGTGCTGCAGTGATGAGCTTCATTCAGCTAATCCGTGTGAGCCTCCATCTCCTCCTCTTCCCCACATCTGCTGTCACTAGTGGAGGTGACGCGTGGTGCGGAGGGTCACCAACCTGCTGTACGGCTTCATCTGGGCCAGAGCCTGGTCCTCAAGCTGGTCACTGTTGGATGCAGCGCTCAGGGGGCGATGGTTTCCATCACTAGCAGCAAAGAATGAGGCTCTCTGCACTGGAGAGGAGATGAGAAACCATGTTCAGTGTGTGGCAACTGCATGCTGGACGCTCTGGATCAAAAGTCAGTAAACGCTTCTGCTGGCAGTCAAATTCAGTGCAGAAATGCACTGGAAACCTTATCTCTCAACCCTCCCAGAGGAAAAAAAAAGTAGTACAGTTTCAGCTCTAAGAGGATAGAAACATAGTAATTTTCCCATTAAACACAGTTTCTGGGGGTCTGGCCGTAGCGCAGTGGGTTAAGCACACGTAGTGTGAAGTGCAAGGACTGGTGTAAGGATCCCCGTTAGAACCCCTCGGCTCCCCACCTGCAGGGGGTTGCTTCATGGGTGAAGAAGCAGGTCTGCAGGTGTCTATCTTTCTCTCCCCCTCTCTGTCTTCCCTCCTCTCTCAATTTCTCTCTGTCCTATCCAGCAGTGACAACAATAACAACAACAACAAGGGCAACAAAATGGGAAAAATGGCCTCCAGGAGCAGTAGATAAAAAGTGCAGGCTCGGGGGGTCGGGTGGTGGCGCAGTGGGTTAAGCACATGTGGCGCAAAGCGCAGGGACCGGTGTAAGGATCCCGGTTCGAGCCCCCGGCTCCCCACCTGCAGGGGAGTCGTTTCACAGGCGGTGAAGCGGGTCTGCAGGTGTCTATCTTTCTCTCCCCTTCACTGTCTTCCCCTCCTCTCTCCATTTCTCTCTGTCCTATCCAACAACGAATTGCGTCCACAAGGGCAATAATAATAACCACAACGAAGCTACAACAAAGGCAACAAAAGGGGGAAAAAAAAAAGGCCTCCAGGAGCGGTGGATTCATGGTGCAGGCACCGAGCCCAGCAATAACCCTGGAGGAGGAAAAAAAAAAAAAAAAAGTGCAGGCTCTGAGCCCCAGCAATAACCCTGGAGGTATCAATTTCTAGTCTTCTCTTTCCCTGCTCACCAAAGCAGTATTCTGTTAAATACTTCCCTGGAAACAGGCCTGCTGCCAAATTGCTAGACCAAGACATTGTACTCGGGGATGATATAAACTATAAGACATAGTGCCAACCTTCCTGATACTTCAAGTGCATTTGCCTGGCCACCTTGGTGAGCTTTAAAACTAAGTCCACACTGCCTGTCTTTCAGAATATGCCAACCAGAAACTTGAGGCAAAAACAACAACAACAAAAAAATCAAATTTAAAAATACCTCCCACTAAAGAAATAAAACCTTTACCACCTCATAGGAAGGAAAGTGACCAACAAATCGAAATTTAAAATGAAGGGAGCATCGGGAAACTGGCAGCCACCAGTGCACATGAAGGTTTCCTTGCTGACCAGTCTGTGGTTGCTTGAATCTTACAGCCTAATCAGTTCCTCTTGAGAACTGAAAACTGTCTGAACAGGCCCTTTGAATTCTGTTGTCTTTTTTTTTTTTTTTTTCGTCTTTATTTCTTGGATAGAAGTAGCCAGAAATCAAGAGGGAAAGGGGTGATAGAGAGGGAGACAGAGAGACACCTGCAGCTCTGCTTCACCACTCACAAAGCTTTCCCCCTGCAGGTGGGGACCGGGGCTCGAAGCCAGGTCCTT
Source organism: Erinaceus europaeus (assembly GCF_950295315.1). Lineage (NCBI taxonomy): Eukaryota > Metazoa > Chordata > Mammalia > Eulipotyphla > Erinaceidae > Erinaceus > Erinaceus europaeus. The sequence goes on from NC_080177.1 coordinate 79,045,323, forward strand.
TGCACTGTAATGTGTGCGCTCAGCCAGGTGCGCCACCACCCAGCCCCTGAATTCTGTTTTTTTAAAAAATTATTTCTTATTGGATAAAGACAGAAACTGAGAAGGAAGAAGGAGATAGAGAGGGAAAGAGACAGAGAGACACCTGCAGCCCTGCTTCACCACTTGTGAAGCTTTCTCCCTGCAGATGGGAACCAGGGGGCTTGAACCTGGGTCCTTGTGCACTGTGATGTGTGTGCTTCACCAGGTGTGCCACCATCTGAACCCAATAGTCCCTTTTAATTCTTCAAGTTATGAGCTGTGAAAACAAAAAAAAAAATGGGGGCTGGACGGTAGCGCAGGTTTAGCGCACAGGGTCAAAGCTCAAGGACCCAAGCAAGGATCCTGGTTCGAGCCCCCGGCTCCCCACCTGCAGGGGGGTCGTTTTACAAGCAGTGAAGCAGGTCTGCAGCTGTCTGTCTTTCTCTCTCCCTCTCTGTCTTCCCCATCTCTCTCCATTTCTCTCTGTCCTATCCAACAACGACAGCAACGACAACAATGATAAACAACAAGGGCAACAACAAATGAGAAAAAAAAATGGCCTCCAGGAACAGTGGATTCATAGTGCAGGCACTGAGGCCCCGCAATAACCCAGAAAGCAAAAAAGAAGGAAAACAAAAAATATCCTAAAACCCCAAATCATGTATTATCACCACCATCAACAAACAAACAGAAAATAGCACCAAAAAATTGAAAAAAGAATCTTGGATTAAAGTTAGTTTACTTAACGAAAAGTCAAATGCTAACCTATGTCAAATCTCTCATATATATATATATAATGATTTTTTACTATTTCAGCAGACCAGGTCGAAGGACTTCTGCCCTATAACTAGCAGAACTGAGGAATTTGAGTAGGTTAGTAATCATGCCACTGTGTTTGCTTTGCCACAGTAAGTTCCGGCTATTTATAAAACAGGATATAATAGATCGTTATTTCCAATGTGACAGCCATGGACAATCAGTGAGCCGCAGAGTCAGATATGCACGGCTAGAGCTGAGACCTGCAGGTATGCACTGAGGGAAATGGACCTCAGAACCTCTTTCTCTGCCAGCATTCACTCTGAGCCGCTGTCTACTGCGTCACACCTTCCCTGCATAGAGTACAGACTTCAGTAAGGGAAACTCAACTTCAGCTTCCCGGTCTCCACCCTGGTCTCCGTTCTGGTCAGCATTTGTGTCTTATGAGCACAGACACACCTGCTATCTTCTCTCAAGAACCCACTTTCCTCTGCTGGATCCTGGATTTCCTTGACATCCACATCTTCACGTGTTCTCACATCTATTTGCCAATGGGGGTAACTTTCATCTCCCCTAAAGACTTCATCTTGGGGCCGGGCGGTGGCACGCCTGGTTGAGCGCACACACTGCAGTGCACAAGGACCCAGGTTCAAGCCCGTGGTCCCCACCTGCAGGGGAAAAGCTTCACGAGTGGTGAAGCAGGGTTGCAGGTGTCCCTCTTTCCCCTCCCCTCTCTATCTCCCCTTCCCCTCTCAGTTGCTCTGTCTCCATGTGATAATAAACATTTTTAAAAAATTCTACAAAAATACACCTTAATTATCAAGTGTCTTAGAAGACAGAATATTGACTCATTTGTTTTTTGCTTTGCCAAGTGATATTCTGCCTTTTTACTACGGTTTATGAGGACCAAATACCCCACAGTACAACAGGAAAGGTGGGATCGGCTTTCCTAACAGTCTTGGTGTAGACCGTCTACATTCAGAACCTGGTAAAAACTTAGCTCCCTCTGAGTTTGTTTGTTAGACATGAATTTGCTTTCCTTCGATAGTAATGATGACTCTTATTTTTATACAAAAGGACTCACATATTCTGACTCTAAAGTGGTTAAAGTAAAAAAGTAATGTACTACTGATTACAAAGAAAAAAGGAAAAAAAAACAAAACAACCACAACTTATCAGCAAGCCAGTGAGCAGGTACAGGGAAATGCAGACTGAAACTGCTGCCCACACAGAGAAGATGGACAAGGAGGGCAAAAGAAGCAGCCAGCTTCTGTCAGGACTGGGTCCTGACCCTTGTAGGACAAGTGTCCTAACAGACCTGACTGTGAGCTAAGCAAGGTCTTGACAATGTGATGGATGGATGACTCTCTAGGGACATATTTGTTTCAGTCAAGCGGCAACTGGTTCACCCACACCCTGTCCTTCCCAAGATGAAGAGAAGCGCTCACACTCTGAATTCCTACGTGGAGGAAGCACCAGGATGCAGAGTGAACCAGGCACCCAGTGCTGCCGTCAAGCACTCATCAAGTTCCGAGTCTCCAATGATGCCCGTGCTGTGGGAGTACCCAGAGGAGCAGACTTGGTTGGCACGCGTGTGAGGTCTCAGTGGGGCCTGCGATGCCTGGCCTGGGTGCTCAGGGAACTCACCCTCGTAGGCCTTGGCTGCATCCACCAAGTTGGACCAATCCAAATCTGCAGCAGCATCGGGCAGGGGCATCAGCCCAGGGTCCGGCATGGGCGTCCTTCGGGTCTCCTGGACATCAGTGAGGGAGCTGTCCGAGGCCGAGAACTCTCCTGAGGTGGGCGGGCAGGCAGGGAAGAGGGCTGAGACATTTCCCAAGCTCACAGGAGAAGCACTCAAGAGCTTCCCTGCTTCTCACCAGCACAGCAGACTTGACACTGTTATCTGGAGTCAGCTGCTACTGCAGCAGGACACTCGTGGACCTTCTGATGCTAAGCTGGACTGGGAACCGGCTTTCTCCGGGCTTAATTCACTGATGATTATTTCTCAAAAAGCTTACTTGCTGGGAGAGAGCCCGAACACAGTCTGCTCTAGCGACACGTGATGCAGGACCTTACGCACACAAGTCCTGTGCTCTGCCTGCCTTCTCAGCCTCTTCATTCATTTTGAATTACCTCCCATTACCTCTCAACTTACAGTGATCACAGAGTGACTTTTGTACTAAGATAATGTGCCTGCTTTTTAAAATATTTAATGTTAAACGCAGACTTTTATTTAGAATTGAGAGTTAATCAATGCAGACAGGCTGTATCAAACCATGTCCTCCCAAAGCTGGAATTCCTGTGTAGAAAGAGAGTGACGGACGTTCTTATTAGAAGGGAGCAACTGCTCTTTATGTACTCAGAGGGATTCCAGTCACCTCAGCAATAACCCTAGAGGCAAAAAAAAAGAAAGAAAGAAAAAGAAAAAAAAAGAAGAGAAAATGTGTTTTCAGTAGGAGAGAAGGCAGGCAGACATGAGGGCAAAGCCTGAAATTCCATGGGGAGGGCTGCTCTCAGAATGTGACTATGGTTCACAAGTCAACTTAACATGGGGCTAGAAGTGACATTCTCGTTAAACTCTGTAGAAACACCTGTTTCCAAGGAGTTCGGTTTCATCAGTTACGCGATTCTGGCAAGTTAAGAGTATATTTAGTGCTCGCTTTCCCTTTCCAATTACATAAAGAACTGTTCTGAAGTGCAGCTGTTAGTTATTAATGCCACTTAAAATAAGCAAAATTAGGAGCAAATAGAAATCAACAAATAGGGAGTCGAGCTGTATGTAGTGCAGCAGGTTAAGCGCAGGTGGCACAAAGCGCAAGGACTGGCGTAAGGATCCTGGTTGGAGCCTCCGCTTCACAGGCGGTGAAGCAGGTCTGCAGGTGTCTGTCTTTCTCTCCCCCTCTGTCTTCCCCTCCCTCTCTCCATTTCTCTCTGTTCTATCCTACAACAACTACAACAATAAAACAACAAGGGCAACAAAAGGGAATAAATAAAATATTAAAAAAGAAAGAAAAGCAAAAAATATTGCCAGATAATAAATGCTTCATTCTATTTAAACTTGTTCCCACCATGGCGAAGTAGGTGGAACAGACAATTCCGCATGCCACCCACGACCTCTGTCCTATTCTGTCTGCAGTCCAGATCTCCGTATAGTGGGGGGAGTACGAAAAAAAGTCAGCCCTACCCGTTCCCCCAAACCATTTCTGCGATGCTCACAGCAGATGAGGCCAGAGCTGATAAAAGTCTCAGGCAAACACAGACTGCAGGGGGCCCTGTAGTCACCGGCCGCCTTTTAGGCAGCAGAGGCGAATTCTGCTCCTGCGCCCTCTGTTCTGTTTAGTGCTGGGGGTTCTCTCGGCCTTCCTACCCTGGCTTCTTAGCTGGACAATGTCTGTGAGCAAGAGGTGCAGTGCCAGGCTGCTCTCTCAGAACGTGAGCTTCTGGAAGGCAGGGTCTATTTTGACCTTGATACATACAGAAGGGTCTCACAAATGGTGTATTTTTATTGCTGCAAATGAGAAAGAAAAAAAAAAGGTGGTGGGGGGGGCAGGTGGTGGTGCATCTGGTTAAGTGCACGTATCACCATGCACAAGGACCTGGGTTCAAGCCCCTGCTACCCACCTGCAAGGAGGCTGCTTCATGCGCGGTGAAGCAGCTTTGCAGGGGTCTATCTTTCTCTCCCTCTTTCTTTTTTTAAAAAAAAATTTATTTATTCCCTTTTGTTGCCCTTGTTGTTTTATTGTTGTAGTTATTATTACTGTCGTCGTTGTTGGATAGGACAGAGAGAAATGGAGAAGATGGAAGCCCAGGTGGGATGTACCCTCTGCTGGGTACCCACAGCACCACCAAGCCCCTGGGAATATTTCAGTGAGCATCCCAGGTTACTGTAGAGCCTGGGTGACATGAGAGTGTCTGTGCCATGTGGCCTGGGATCACAGGTGACAGGTTGGTGAGCTGAGATCATTTAAGCACACAAGTGAAAGGAATTCCTGGGGCCAGGTGGTGGCACACCTGGCTGAGCGCACATGTTACAGTGCACAAGGATCCAGGTTCGAGCCCTCGGTCCCCACCTGCAAGGGGGCGAGCTTTGTGAGTGGTGAAGCAGGGCTGCAGGTGTGTCTCTGTCTCTATCTCCCCCTCCCTTCTCGATTTCTGACAGTCTCTATCCAACAAATAAAGATAATAAAACAATAAAAAATAAATAAATAAAAAGAGAAAGGGATTTCTCCAGTTCTCAAAGCAAAGTGAGTTTAACAGCTTGTCTGCAGGGACCTGGACCACCACCAGTGGGGCTGTTCCTCTCCAGCTGCAAGCAGACTTACCATGCAGTGGCTTCATTCCTAAGGTGTAGGAAGGCCTCCGCAGCGGGAGAGACTTGGGCAGAGAGGGGTACGTGCTACTGAAGAGGACATCGTTGGGCAGGGCTTGGTCCAGCAGCGAAGCCCTTGAGGTGAAAAAGTGTTCTCTCTGGCCGCTGTAAATACTTTCATCCGACAACGTCCTGTGCAAGGCCCGTCTCGAGGTGGGAGTAGTGGGGAAAGGAGACTGAGGGGAGGAAAGCGCGTGGAACTGCAAAACAAATCAGGACAACAGACTGTCAGCCTCTGCTTCAGCTCAGGAACAGCAGGTTAGCAGAGTCACTGTTCTCGGACACTCGGCAGGTTCTGGGCCCCCCTCTGTCCACATGCGGAGAGTGACAAGCGCGACTCCCTGCTCACGCTTGCTTCACAGCCAGCACGCTGCCTCTCAGACGTGCGATTCCCTGCTTCACCCGCGTTGTGGGTGAGAATGAGACTTGAAGGTGTTCATAATGAGCAAAATGCTTTATAAATGTGGCGGCAAAATATAAGCAAGTTCTATGCCGTACACCAAGACATTCTTTATTTACGTTTTTATTTTTGCCTCCAAGGTTATTGCTGGGGCTCAGTGCTGGCACTATGGATCCACTGTTTCTAGGGGCTATCTCCCCCCCCCCCACCTTTTTATTGGGTAGGACAGAGAGAAATTGACAGAAGAGGGAGAGAAAGAGAGGGGGAGAGAAAGACAACTGCAGACTTCTTGTGAAGTGACCCCCCTGTAGGTGGGGAGCTGGGGGGCTCAAACCAGGATCCTTGCACAGGTCCTTGGGCTTAGTACTATTTGTGCTTAACCCTGTGTACTACTGCCCAGCCCCCTTTATTTTAGTTTTAGACGAGCAAATGGAATTATGTTTAAAAATTTATCCTCCTTTTAAACTACAAGTATAAATGAAAAGCATGCACTTTTACAAAGGGCGACCATTTTCAGATACTCCCAAATTTTATCAAGAGTTCACCTTAAATTCACACACACACACACACACACACACACACACACACACACACACACACACCTCTCATTGAATTGCATGCGACTACCTAACACATGCATTTTCTGGTTCTTTCACAGGTTTATATTTCTGGGTGACTATACATAAAGGTCAGGTTAAAACTGAAACAGCCCCAGAACAAGACCTGAGGAGCACACCAATCTGAGTCATGGCTGCATCGCGTGTGTCTCGGTCTATATCGGGTGATCTCTCTGAGCCCAATCCTTGCATCTGTGGAATGGAGTCCAACGCTTATCAGGACAATTCTGAGGGTGAAAAGTTGTGCACAAGAGAGTGTGGGGAGACGGCGGGTGTCAGGCGGGTCGGTGGGGGGGCAGGAAGGGGCGCAGCCTGCAGGCACCCTCACGGCCTGTGGGGGCGCACAAGAGTGTATATGACGGCTGGTATGAACCCCAAGGGAACAGTCACACAGCGAGGAAAAGTCTTCTCAGAAGCTAGTCAGATGGCTCTATGTTCACTGGCCATCACAGTCTGACACCTTAAGTAGCTGACTGCTAACTCTACTGCCTAAGCTACCCTTTCAAGGTTGAAACCTTGACTATGTTTTGGTGGTGAATTTCTGGTCCTGAAATACAAGCAGGATTTTCATCTTTATATATGACCAGTGTGTGTACATTATAGCTTCTCTCCCCGCCTACCCCAACTCACACAAAAGTTTCAGGTAGTTTGTTTGTTTGTTTTTCTGCCCCCAGAGTTCTCATTGGGGCTCGGTGCCTGCGCTATGAATCCACTGCTCGTGGAGGCCATTTTCTCCATTTTGTTGCCCTTGTTATTGCTGTTGTTGTTGTTGGACAGGACAGAGAGAAATCAAGAGAGGATGGAAAGACAGGGAGGGGGAGAGAAAGATAAGACACCTGCAGACCTGCTTCACCGCTTGTGAAGCGACTTCCCTGTAGGTGGGGAGCCGGGGACTCGAACCGGGATCTTTACCCGGGTCCTTGCGCTCAGCATCATGTGCGCTTAACCCAGTGCGCTACGACTCAACTCCTCAGATAGTTTTACCTCGTTTTTTTTTTTTTTTTTTTTCCCTTCATGTCCAGATATGATCTGGACTTTTTCCTCAAAGAAACAAGCTTCTGAGAGTCCCATTCATTGGGAAACATCAACCACATCAATACTATTCAGTGTGCCGACTGAGCGCTAAGAGTCTTTGGTCTGCTAACAACACTCACCCTTAGTCAGTCCCTCTTAGTCTGCCAGCAGACACAAAGAAGATGTGGACAAGGTGAAGTTGCGAGTGGGTGAGCTGAGTCACAGCTGGCAGACGGCCACTGTGGGGCTTTTCCTGACCCTCTGTAAGGGGCAGACGGGGAATGGCATAGCTGTAGCCCCACTAGAAGGCTGAGAATCAACAGCTAGGCCTCAGGTCCATGTCGCGCACTCTAGTCAAGGGTTAATGAAGTCATAAGTGGATGTGCACAGTAGCTGCATTAACAGGGAAAAGACTATCAATCAACCGTATGGTAACTGGGCCTCCGGTGTAACCAACTGTATAAAAACTTGTATTCCCTTTGATAAACTCAGGGTGAGTTTGACTTCTAAGGCATCTATCTATGTGCCTGCCGGGAGGAGTAAGGTCTACTTGCCAGAACACGGCTCTCTCGGGCCAGACCTCAACTCCCTATTCAAAAACTGTTTTCATTTTTATTTTAGGCACTCTGGCAAAGGGATTTCCTTTTTCCAGTGAGTATCCCCACCCTCCTGGTTTTACAGGAGATAAATTTCCCACTCACTGCCTCTGGTTCTAGCCTCTTTGGAAAGTCTTAACTATTCTTTAAGGCAGCTAAAAGTTACCTCGGAGATCCCTTGAACGCTATGTTAAAAGTCATTTCATTAGAGGAAAGTAGGGCAGGAGGCAGAAGGACTTGGTCTCAGAGACTTTCTGCTCACTAGAGAGGAATGGGAAGTTGCCCCAGGACAGCTGAGAGGTGGAGAGCACAGGATATTCTTCCATGAGGCTTCAGGTTTAATCCCTGACACAGCAAACGTCAAACTTTGTGGTGCTTGGCGTGTCTCTTATAAATTTCAAAAGAATTAAAAATTTCCATTTAAATAAATAATTAAGGGAAGGAAAGAGAGAGAGAGAGAGAGAGAGAGAGAGAGTGCGCAGAGGGAGGCTGAGTGCACAAGACCTGCGTGCATGGGGTTGAATGTGACTCGTGGTGCCGCTGTCTCTCTGTCTCTCAACACTGAAGAGCGGGACCCAGCCCAGCCACAGCACAAGGCTCTCTCTCTCACCCCAGTTCTCTTCCTGGAGGCTCACACACGGGAATGCTGAGTGGGGTAGCCCAGTGGCAGCTCTAAGGAAGGGATTTCGAAGAGCTGGTGAGCAAGGGGAATTTCAGGCTGTGGCCCACGGAGGCCCAAGGGCCTCTCGCAGCCTCACGCCTTGTGGAGCGACATTTAGCTGGGACACAAGAGCCCATGCCACTGACCCCTCCCGTCACAGAAACTGCTTCCTTGGGTCTCCATATTGGGTTCCTCTACTTAAAAAAAAAAAGTGGGAGGTCTTGAGCTTGACAGCCATTTGGGTGCGCCTGCCCTACTCTGCTTCTCTACTTGAAGGCTAAAGAACAAAGCCTAGAGATTTGCCGTCTTGTTCCAGGGTCAGCCTCCTAGTCTCTCCACCCCATCACACACACACCTCTCTTCCTCTGTTTCCCTCTCTTTAGAGCACTGAGTACTGCTCAGCTCAGCTCTGACTTACAGTACTGCAGGTTCATTCAATATAACTGAACCTGGGACTTTGGAGCCTCAGGCATGAGAGTCTCTTTGCATAACCATTATGCTACCTACCCTGACACCACCACCCCCTTTTTCTCTCTCACTTTTTCCAGTCCTGGAAGCCAGTGGGATGTATTCCTAGGACTTGGGATAAGCAAACATCAGGTGTTCTTGAACAATTCAGCACCTTATCTTTGGATTAGACATGAGACCACTGGCTGGACAGCAGGACTACGGGTTTCCACCACTGTCCTTTCCCTTGCTAGGATGTCTGCGACCCTCAGGGAACAGAGGGAATCCACCTCTGCCAGCGCCGCTTCCTAGTGTTCCAACTCCGCCATTTCTGTGGCAGTAGGTAGTAATGGCAGCACGGGAGCCTCATGAAGTCCTCTGGCCCCTGCATCACAGTCACTGCCCTGGGGAGGCATAACCAACAGCAGGCAAGTAAGTCTTTCATTTGCCAATAATGGTCAGGCAGGTAGCACTCACTACTCAAGAAAATAAGTTGTGGTGTGATTGGGTTCCAAGAAATAAGAATTCAGAGCTGGCCATCCTAGGCTGTGCCCTGGAAGAGTTCCCAGGCACACCCGGCCTTCCTGACTCAGCAGAGCTATGGGCACTCAACTGATGAATGTCAGAAGACCCCTCACCCCTGAGCCGCTGAACGAGAGAGAGAGAGAGAGAGAGAGAGAGAGAGAGAGAGAACTAGAATAGATTTCAGTTGCTGCTTCCAGGCCCGGTGTAGTGACAGCTTAGCTGCAAGCCGCCCTTTCTTTGCAGAGCGTCTCGGGAGAACAGAGGCATGACAAGAAGACAGTGCATTCCGAGTTCAAACAGGACTGTTCGAATAATTCATTTGGAAAGTGAAATCGAAGAACTCAAATGCAGCCAGAAAAGACATTTGCTTTCAATCATTTTCCCTATGTGAATAAATTGAAAGCAAGAAATCTCCAAGCTTCCCCGGTTCCAAAAATCTTAACCCAAGAAGTAGAAGGAAAGTTCTTTTTCAGAGAAAGTTCTTATTTCTCTCTAACCTTATAAGGAAAACCTGAAATATATATATATATTCTTTCTGGAATAGATACTTTAAAAAAGTCAGCATCCGTCTTTGGATTTTTAATCTCTCTTCTGGCTACAGAAGTTTCAAAGATTCTCATCTCTGAGGTTACTAAGGAAACCATCTGTACCCTAGGCACCCAGTCAGAACTGTTAAGTGCTAACTAATGAAGCAGAGAGCACAAAAATCAAGAGTTGGGAATCTTCAAAATGATTTATGTTAATAGAGCACTAACTTCGCAGTCAAAAGCTCAGAGTGGCCCGTGAGTTTCTATACATGCTGATGCTACAGTTTGGGAGGTGTGCCTTAACTGTCTGGGGGAAGTGTGTGCTTACACACAGGCGAGGTGGAGAGAACACCTGGACCGGCCAGCCCATTTGTGGATGGGCAACGGTTGGTAGCCTGGCTTCTGTTATTCAACCAACCCTCAGAAAGGCTTTTCTTAAACGAGGTGTTCTAACTGCTTCCAAGAGACTACAAGTCATTTAACTAGAGACCTAGAGAGCAGGAAAATGCCAAGACTTACTGCTCTGACCTTCCTGGGGAAAGATTTCCCTATCCTCCAGGCCCTAGTCGCTGCCTAGCAGAGTACTGGCCTGTCTAGCAGGCATCTCCCTCTGGGGCAGACACACCCCAGTTTCCTTATCCTCAGAGTGAAGAGCCGTAGGGCGCAGCTCAACAAACACCAGCTTCGAGCCTTGGGAGCCAGCAACCATGCTCATCAGAGGACAGAGAAGGTGGCGGCAAGTCTTAAGTAGGCTTCAGGGGTCTTCTAAGTTGAAGTGAGTAAGATGAATCTCTCATGTGGTCATAGAACGGTCTGGTCACTGACAAATAGCAAATGCTCAGGACTTGATGGCGGGGGGGGGGGTGAGGCTGAGATTTAGGGAAGGCATGGAGAGTCTGGGATCCAGAGAACTGAGTGGAAAAAATGAGTCTGGAATGTTCAGAAGGTGAAGATGTACGTGCGGTCTGCTGGAGTGAAGTGGCGTGTAGGAGCTAGCAGGCGAGGAGAGTGTGTGCTAGGCAGGTCTTGTGAGTGACGGGAGATTGCAGTGTCTACCCGTAGGTCTACCTGGCTGAGGCAGGTCAGTAGAGGCAAAGCCAGGATGGCAGAAGTTAACTGGGGAAGTGGGGGGGGGGGGGAGTCCAAAAAGATCTGTGTAAACCTATGTTCACAGCAGCACAATTTGTAATAGCCAAAACCTGGAAGCCACCCAGGTGTCCAACAACAGATGAGTGGCTGAGAAAGTTGTGGTCTCTATACACAATGGAATACTACTCAGCTATTAAAAATGGTGACTTCACCTTCTTTACCCCATCTTGGACTGAGCTTGAAGGAATCATGTGAAGTGAGGTCAGCCAGAAAGAGAAGGACGAAGGTGGGATGATCTCGCTCACAGGCTGAAGTTGAAAAACAAGATCAGAAGAGAAAACACTCAGCAGAACGGGGGACTGGAGTTGATGTCTTGCATCAAAGTAAAAGACTCTGGGGTGGGGGGGAGGGTTGAGGTCTTGGAACAGGATGGCAGAGGAGGACCTCGTGGGGGTGGTATCGTTATGTGGAAATGTTATACGTGTATAAACTACTGTATTTTCCTGTTGACTGTAAACCATCAATCGTAAAGTGTCGGGCTGTGCCGCGGAGGAGAGAGAGGAGATCCGGAGCGGAGAGGGAACACAAATCTTCATTCACGCGGACACCTCAGAGTTGGGTGGGAGCGCAGCAGTTCAGGCCACGTGGAGCTAACAAAATGGCCGCCTCCCGCTACGCGCAACACCCTTCCCTGCGTTCAGTCACCGATGTGAAAAGCGGGCAAGAGAGAGAGAGAGGCGGAGGCAGGAGGGCTTTATAGGTAAAAAACCCAGAAGTGACGAGTCGGGACAGGATTGGTTGGGAAAGGCACTCCGGGAATATCAGGAATATCGTTTCAACTCTCACGGGAATTTACAATGCCTTGAGGGGATAACATGGTGGATGTGACCCAGCAGTAAAGAAATAAATAAGTTAACTGGGGGCTCTGTGGGAGGAGGGGCCTTTGAGAGAGAGGACGCTCAAGTTCTTAGAGGAACGTTTCTCTTTGCCAGGCAGCACCAAGTACCTCTGTGGAATTGTTACCCGAGTTATAACGCTCAGTGGTGCAATGTCAGTAGGGCACACTGGAAATAAGTAGGAACAGGCAAAGATGAACCAACACTAGAGCTGTGAATGCAGGGACAGGACATTTGGAAAAGAGCAAACTACCTGTGGGGAAGACCAGATGATGGATGGAAGTGGGGTCTGATGAGCAAGGAAGCAACCATCCTACAGGAAGCCACCACGTGAGCAGCCTGCCATGTCTGGCCTCTGTCTGACTGTTATGTGCCCCAAGCTCTGCCCCTGTACCTTAAAGTTCTTCTGGGATTCAGACATCGGGCTTTCCAGGTCGATGAGTTTCTTGAGGTTCTCCTCAATGGTGGACTTTGCTGTTGGCTTAGGGGATGCCCGGAGGTCCCTGGTTGAAGTGCGCAGCCTGGTGTGTGCCATTTCATTGCTGTCGCTCTGATGGCGCCTGAAGAGAGAGGGAAGAGGTAGCAGTCAGTTGGTTCGAGGGCAGGCTGAGGTCTGAAGGGTGTGTGAACCAGTGCAGAACTATGAAGGAAGAGCAGAGTGACCTCTGTTTCAATTATACTGGCATGGCTCAGCTCGGTACTTGTTAGCGAAACAGAACCAATCTGAGATGCAGACCTGCTTCACTGCTTGTGAAGCGACTCCCCTGCAGGTGGGGAGCCAGGGGCTCAAACCGGGATCCTCACGTCAGTCCTTACGCTTTGCTCCACATGTGCTTAACCTGCTGCGCTACCGCCTGACTCCCTTGATTTTTTTTTTCTTTTTGGGCTGTTCTACTTTGTCAAAACGTTCTTCATAGTAAGGGGTATTCAACTTCCTTCCTCTCTGGTGCCTCCTGGCCTAGTTAAGGTTCACGTGGACAGACTGTGTGTGACTACTGTCATCAAAGGGGAAAAGGGACAAGTATTGTCAACACCAGAGGAGCAATGACCCTGAAATCTGTTCCTCTGATACACTCCCCCCTCACCCCCTGCCTCCAGTGGCTGAGACTCTGCCAGCAGAACAAATCCACTGCTCCCGGTGGCCATTTTTTCCCTCTATTTTTATTAAATAGGACAGAGAAATTGAGAAAGGGTGAGGAGATAGAAGTATAGACACCTGCAGACCTGCTTCACCGCTTGTGAAGTGAGGATCGGGGGCTCGAACCCCGAATCCTTTGGCACTTGGTAATATGTGCGCTTAACCAGGTGTGCCGCCGCCCAGCCCCCAGATATACTTTCTCCTAGGAGATCCGAGAGTCTCAACCCAGGGTATCTTACTTTACACATCACTGAAAGACTAAAGTAAAGAAGGACAGGTCTTCCAGAAAACACCTAGAATTGCCAAAACCATCTTGAGGAAGAGAAACAGAAACGGGGCATCACACTCCCAGACCTCAAACTAATATTATATTATATTATATTATATTATATTATATTATATTATATTATATTATATTATACTATACTATACTATATTATATTATACTATATTATACTATACTATACTATATTATACTATACTATACTATATTATACTATACTATACTATATTATACTATACTATACTATATTATATTATACTATATTATACTATACTATACTATATTATATTATACTATATTATATTATATTATACTATACTATTATATTATATTATACTATACTATACTATATTATATTATACTATACTATATTATATACTATACTATATTATATTATTATATTATATTATACTATACTATATTATATTATACTATACTATATTATATTATTATATTATATTATACTATACTATATTATATTATACTATACTATACTATATATTATACTATACTATACTATATTATACTATACTATATTATATTATACTATATTATATTATACTATATTATATTATTATATTATATTATTATATTATATTATACTATATTATATATTATAATATACTATATTATATTATACTATATTATATTATACTATACTATACTATACTATATTATATTATATTATATTATATTATATTATATTATATTATATTATATTATATTATGCCACCATCATCAAAACAGCCTGGTACTGGAACAAAAATAGGCACACAGACCAGTGGAACAGAATTGAAAGCCCAGACCTGAATCCCCCACACCTATGGACATCTAATCTTTGATAAAGGGGCCCAAAGTATTAAATGGAAGGAGGAGGCTCTCTTCAATAAATGGTGCTGGGAAAACTGGGTTATAACATGCAGAAGAATGAAATTGAACCACCTTATCTCACCAGAAACAAAAATCAACTCCAAATGGATCAAAGACCCGGATGTCAGACCGGAAACTATCAAATACTTAGAGGAAAACATTGGTGAAACACTTTCCCACCTACACCTCAAGGACATCTTTGATGAAACAAACCCAATTGCAAGGAAGACTAAAGCAGAAACAAACCAATGGGACTACATCAAATTGAAAAGCTTCTGCACATCCAAAGAAACTATCACACAAACAAAGAGACCCCTCACAGAAAGACAAGTTTTATTTATCTCCCGCTCCCCAGCACCACTACCAAACTCACCATTCCCTACCCCCAGCCCGGTCTCTTCACTTGTAGAAAATCTGCCATCATTTCCGTTCTCTCAGGTTAAAGCAATCCCCGCCCCCCCCCCCCCCCCCAAGGAGAGAAGACAAAGGATCCTTACTTTCTTGTGTCCATGAATCCCACAGAGTTGATGGTTCCTTCAGGCTTCTTCCACCCAATTAGGTATTTGCTCGTCGCGCCCTGGCGAGGGTAGAAAGTCCGAGGGCCAGACGAGGAGGAGGAGGAAGAGGAGGAGAAGGAAGGGGTGAGCTGTGAGGTGGTGGCGGGATGGAGCTCTTCTTTAGGTGAACTTCGGGCACTGGTGAAGACCACTGGGCTGGCAGAATGCCGGGAGCTCATGGTACTAAGGGGAAGAGAGAGAAAAAAGGAAAAGATTGAGGTTAACATGCCAGCTATAAACACACGGGCTAGGCCAGGGACTGTGGCCGGGCTAAGCAATGGCGAGCAGTCCATCAAATATTAATGAGGGAGACTGGCTGGCCTTCCTTGCTTTCTCACTGTAATTTAACTGTCAAGGTGACAACAGATGGTCACTGGGGCTTAGTCAGCACGTTGAGCTGAAAAGTAAAAATAGTTAAGACTGTCAGGGGCACCGAAGGATGCTGCGACCCGAAAGTCTGTTTCAGCTCTGGAGTCAAGAAGAGGCAGTGACAGTGAGGTTGACAGAAAGGGCTGGGCAGCCTGGGAGAGTGGACTCAGGTTCACGCTGAAGAGGGCGGCGGAGACTGGGCAGACCTGCCAGCTCCCCACACACCCCCAGTTCAGGGACCTGCCAGCTCCCCACACACTCCCAGTTCAGGGTCCTGCCAGCTCCCCACACACTCCCAGTTCAGGGACCTGCCAGCTCCCCACACACTCCCAGTTCAGGGTCCTGCCAGCTCCCCACACACTCCCAGTTCAGGGTCCTGCCAGCTCCCCACACACTCCCAGTTCAGGGTCCAGGGGGTGGCATGGAGGCCTCCTCCCCATGGCATCTGACTTTCTTAAAAGCTGTTCACCGGCTGTGTGGATGGTAGAGGATTGCTTCAGCATCCCATAACACATAAAATAAAAACTGGGCTGGTGAGGCAGCTCTCTGGGTACTGCATGTCCTGCATGGCTGCAGCCCTGGGCTTGACCTCCAGCCCTTTGTAAAAAATGAAAAGATGGGGGGCCAGGTGGTAGCACACCTGGTTAAGCTCACATGGTGCAAAGCACGAGACCCCTGGCTCCCCACCTGCAAAGGGGTTGTTTCGTAAGCAGTGAAGCAGGTCTGTAGGTGTCTATCTTTCTCTCCCTCTGTCTTCCCCAGCTCTTGATTTCTCTCTGTCCTATCCAACAACAGCAGCAACAACAACAATAGAAAAAAAAAGGGCCTCTAGGAGCAGTGGAGTTGTAGGGCATGTACTGAGCCCTGGTGATAATCCTGGAGACAAAAAATAATACTAATGAATAAATGAAAGATGTCCATCAGAATGAAACTGGACTACAGTCATGCCTTACATAAAGTTCAGCTCATAAAAAACTGAAGACTGGAATGTTTGAGATGAAAGCACAAAACTTCTAGAAGTAAAACTTTTTCCCCCTATATTGGTCTTGGGAAATGATTTATTTATTTATTTTTTTCTTGCCTCCAGGGTTATTGCCAGGGTTTGGGGCCTGCACTATGAATCCACTGCTCCTGGAGACCATTTTTCTCATTTTTGTTGATGTTACTGGATAGGACAGAGAGAGATTGGGGAGGGGAGAGACAGAGAGGAGGAGAGAGAGAGAGAAAGAGAGACAAGACACCTGCAGACCTGCTTCACCGCTTATGAAGCAACCCCCCTGCAGGTGGGGAGCCGGGGGCTCGAACTGGGGTCCTTAAGCCAGTCTTTGCACTTTGCGCTATGTGCGCTTAGCCCGCCTGCTGCATATCACCGGGCCCCCGGGAAGTGGTTTTTTTAAAAGTTGAAACTGAAAGCAGAAATAACAAGTGGGATTAAATCAAATTGAACAGCTGCTGTGCAGAGCAAGGGGCACCTTCAACAAAGTGGCAGCCAGCCATACACTTCTCCTCTATGTGTACGGACACAAAACTCAGCCAGGGGAGGGGGGAGACACAGGTGCTGAGAACAGGTGAACCAATGCTACCTGCGACCCATGGGCCAATGTGCTACACTTCAATGAAAGCACACTCCTAAAAGCAGTCACAGTGGGCATCCTGGGAGAAGAAGGTCTATCAGTCTGTAACATGACGTCACAGCAGAGGGGCGAACAGACAGGGAGAGTGTTTGCGTGTGACAGAGATAGACGCCTGGGGGAGACAGGACACGGAGCAAGGGTGCACTGGGACGCAGTCTGCACTCATTGGGTCTTTTCTGTTACTGTCTTTATTATTTTACTGCCACCAGGGTTGTCACTGGTGTTCGTTCGGTATCTGCACTACATGAATCCATGGCTCCTGGTGGCCATTTTTTTTCTATTTTATTTTTACTTGACAAGACATAGAGAAATTGAGAGGGGAGGGGAGACGGGGTGGCGGGTTGCGGGGGAGACACCTGCAGACCCGCTTCACCTCTCGTGAAGTGTTCTCCCTCAGGTGGGGAGCAGGAGCTTAAACCCCGATCTTTGTGTATGGTGGTATGTGGGCTTAACTGGGTGTACCATGACCTGGCCCCCACTAATGGGGTCTTAATTTTTTTTTCTTTTCCATCCAAGTTACTGCTGAGGCTCAGTGTCTGTACAAGTACACCCCTGGTGACCATTGCTTTTATTCTGTCTCTCTCTTTCTTCCTTTTGTTCTTCCATTTTTAATTTATTTGATAAGCAAGAGAAACTGAGGAGAAAGAGATAAAGAGAGACACACACAGGGACTGGGTGGTGGTGAATCTGGCTGAACACAGAAGTTACAGTGCACAAGAACCCAGGTTTAATCCCCCCGTCCCCACCTGCAGAGGGAGAGCTTCAGAAGTGGTGAAGCAGGGCTGCAGGTGTCTGTCTCTCTCCTCTGTCTCCCCCTCCACTTTCAATTTCTGTCTCTACCCAACAAGTAAATGAAGAAAGTTAAAGAGAGAGAGAGAGAGAGAGAACAGGAGAGCTCCCAGTGGAGAAGAGATACCACACTACTCCACTCTTGCTGAAGTTTCTTGTGGTGGTTGGGGGCTTGAACTTGGGCACTTGTACATGATAAAGTGTGCGATCTAGTGGATGAGCTATCTCCCAGCTCCCACATCACTGAAAGGCCGTCTTATTTTATTGGGGGGGGGGGGATTAATGGTTTGTAGTACAGTCTTTCACACAGTCTCAACCTCCTGTCCCCCCTGACTGGCCTCTAGAACACACCAGGATTCCAATGTCCCTCAGCCTGTCCCCTTCCCTCTTTCCTAAGAGTCCTATGTTTCAGTGCAATATGCTTTTCCAAGGACAAGTTTCATCTATTTAAAGAAGACCACAGACTAATTATTGGCTTTCATCTGTGAATAATATCTGTCTTCTACTAGTTTCCACATACGAAACTCTGGTTTACTAATGGGTATAATCTAGACAGCCCTACTGAATAAATGTTTCAATTTGGGAACAAGGGTACAAGCAAAAACAATCAACTCTTCATGGGCAGGCCTGCCTTCTTCAGCGTGTATTTACAGCATGAAGCTGAGGTGAGAACTTGAGTGTAGTTGGCCTCTAATTTAATAAGCACAGGAGGGCCACCTGGGAGCTTTTAAACACATATTCTTGGGCCCTAATCCTCGAGACTTTAATTTCCTAGAAATGGTGGGAGAAGGGTGGGTGCCTGAGTTTGTGTACTTTGGCAGAATCCCCCTAAGTGTGCACATCAAATGAGAACTACTGCTCAAACCCAGCTGAGTTATTCACATTCTTAGGACTCTGTGGAAATCCCCCTTTGGATTTTGCCAAGATCAAGGTGAGCGCACGAAAGCAGTGTCTCTCCTATGTCCACTGAGGCCGGCACGTGCTGACACAGGTGTGGACCCCTCGCTCTGCATGCCTTCCAGAGCCATGGGAATCTGTATTTTAACAAACTCCCAACAGTCTCTCAAGTTCCCTAGAACTTAAGAATAAATGCTGCTCAAGTCACCTCCCACTGTTAAGCGGGTCTCTCACATTTCTATGGTCCCTGCCCGGGGTCTGCTGGGAGGGCACCTCAACCCTTGGCAGAGACCTGCACCCACAAGCCTGCCCCAAGGGGATCTGACGTGGCTTTCATTGTAAACCAACGAAAAGGAAGTTTTCTGCTTCACACCTGCAAGGGCGCCCGCGTGGCTGGGGCTAGTTCACTATGCAGGCAAGTTCATGGTAATTCAATACGCTGCGATGCAGTCTTCCCACGGCGAATGAGCTCTAGCCAGGGGAATCATGTAAGCAGGTAATGAGCCAGTGATTCGGGGCAAAGGCAACAATAACAGCCACCAGGGCGTGAGAGAGGGAAGCAGGGACAGCTTTCTGTACCTGTGGCTTCCTGGGGCAAAGGGGCAAAGGCAACAATAACAGCCACCAGGGCGTGAGAGAGGGAAGCAGGGACAGCTTTCTGTACCTGTGGCTTCCTGCATTGCACAGAAAGGTAATTTAACTGTGAGAAGACCAAATTGGGGGGGGGGGGCACGGAGAATTGATTTGGTACTCCTAGTTTGAAGCAAAGAACCCACTCGAGTTTTATAATCTAGATGAATTTCCACAGATCATTTCCCCTCTCCCTAGGAAGGGACAAGCCTCAGGTTATCCCGGAACAGGAATGCTGAGAGGGAGGAGGGACACGTACATGCCCACGTTCATACACCATCTCGGAGCACAGGAGGAAGAGAGGAGCCGGCGGACTGAGAGCCACAGTTTGTGTTATAGATGGCTGGTTGTTTTCTCTTAAATTAGATGTCAGGTAGTTGCCTAGAAATGCTAAATCGTCTACCGGGAGAACAGCCATGGGCTTACTTTTATTAAGATGTTAAGATGTTAAGACTATTAATGTCAGTCTGCCTATAGTAGCAATCTTTTTTTTTTTTAATATTTGAAAACATCTTTACATTTTAATCTCAACAAGCCAGAATAATCTACATTCCCTAGAGAATTTCTTTTTTTTTAATCTTTTTTTGGAAATATTTATTTTATTCCGTTTTGTTGCCCTTGTTGTTTTATTGTCATAGTTATTATTGTTGTCGTTGTTGGATAGGGCAGAGAGAAATGGAGAGAGGAGGGGAAGACAGAGAGGGGGAAAGAAAGACACCTGCAGACCTGCTTCACCGCTCGTGAAGCGACTCCCCTGCAGGTGAGGAGCTGGGGGCTCGAACCAGGATCCTTATTCTGGTCCTTACGCTTAAATGAATTTCTTAACTATTCATTTTATCTGCTAGAACAGAGAGGGTGGGGAAGATAGGGAAAGAAAGACAGAGTACGTAGCTTTACCCCTTGTGAAGGTTCCCCCCTCCAAACAGGGACTGGCGTTTTGAACCTGAGTCCTTGTGCATGATAATACATGCACTTAAGCAGGTGTGCCACCACCCGGCCCCCTCCCTAGAGAATTTCAGTATGTCAAAAATCCCAGCTCCTAAGGAAACAATGGCTACCTATGAAGTATTAGCCAGTCTGCTACAGCGACAATTACACTGCAAGCCTATATATCACAATTAATATTTTCATTGGCTCCCACCCACTTCCACCACTGTGCAGTCTTTTAAAAATTAAGGACATAGTGACACTATTACTTTATTATCTACCCAGGTTATTATTACTCAGAGGCCACATTATGTGTGACAGAACTCAATCAGAAAAAGTCACACTCACTATTCTACTTTTTTACTGGGCTTCAGTCTTACGCAAGAGAAGTACAGCAGGTGTGCTGAGTAAAAAAAAAAAAAAAGTCCAAAGTTCTCATCTTGAACTTGACCTGATGCTCAAATGAACCCCACATGTCAAGAGCTGGAGCTTTACTTTCCCCGGTTAAAGCGGCATAGACAGTGCCACGCAGCCTGCGATAAGGGTCCCAGTAAGTGGACATCACTTTGCAAAGAAGGAGTGGCATTTACTTGAGAACCTTGTAAGGTTCTTGGCAAGCCACACTGCATAGGGTCATCTGAATTGGTCGGAGTCAAAGGTCCCCCAGCTATGTGGCCTGGGAAATACTATTACTGCATCATGGCAGAGTACCACGTCCCATGGATGACACCTGCCAGCTTCTCTCTGTGCTGTGCAAAGCTGCAGGAGGAAACATTTGCAGTCAGCTGCTATTCAGGCTTGACACAGAGCCGGATGTTAGACAGGCCGGGCCTGCTAAAGGGTATTTTTCAGGAGGGGGAGGGCAGCAATTAGCTGCTTGTCAAATGGCTGTGGCAAGATCTGTGCTGGCCTAACACCAAGGGGAGGAGAGCTGGTTACGTTTCCTGTGATTACTTGTGCACATATTAAAGAAGCCTTCCGGCAACAGACTATATAGGGAGTAAGGCCCGAGGTGGGCTCCCTTCCTCCGTGGTCAGCACTAGCCAATTCTGCTGGAGAGATTCAGGGGGCACTGATTCTAAAGGGGGGGGGGCGGGGATAAACAAGTCCAGTAGGAATGACAAAGCTGGCAATGGGGCAGCCAAGTGCCCAATTACCACTTTACAACAGGGAGATCCTGTGTAGGCACAGGACACACTCAGACACAGGCACAGGGAAACGGAAGGCTCGCTCATATAGCAGAATAGGTCTCCGCAGCCACTGCAGACCACAGGCTGATGTCTCTATAGTGCTAAGCCAGGCGCCAGAGAGCTGACACATTGCACCAGCTGTTATCTTCTTAGGTAGGGCTGAGACGCTTCATATGCAAGTGCAACATCTAAAAAGAATGTGGAAAGGGAACCGGGCGGTGGTGTACCTGGTTAAGTGCATACAGTACAAGGCATAAGGATTTGGGTTCGAGTCCCTGGCTCCCCAACTGCGGGGGGGGGGGGTGCTTCACAAGTGGTGAAGCAGATCTGTCTGCAGGGGTCTCTCTCTCCCCCCCCCCCCCCACTCCTCTCTCAATTTCTCTTTGTCTTGTCCAGTAAAATGGAAAAAAATGGCTGCCAGAAGCAGTGGATTCATAGTGCTGGTACAGAGCCCCAGAGATAACCCTGGAGGTGCAAAATAAACAAGTAAAAATAAATTTAAAAAAATAAATAAAAAGAATAAGGAAAGCAAAGCAGGGAAATTGAGAAGTAACAGATGATAGGATTCTAGAACGAAACGCTCAGGACAGTTATGCAGATGGAGGGGCATAAATATTTATTAAAGCAAATAAAAGAACAGTTAGCTACCCACAGCAGGCTGGTCAAGATCTCAGAACAGGAAACGACAGAAAAACCACTTTAAGACAGTTACACTTTGCATCAGTACACTCGACAGCCTTTTGTATCCTCAACAACTCTGAAAACCACCACACAGTACGTGAGATGTTATTACAGTATTAGACATACTTGGTAAAAAGGACAGGATTGGCCAAAGGCCAGTCAGTGCTAAATAGAGACTTGAGCCTGGATCTCGATCCAACTCTCTTGCTATGCTTCCTTCTCAACTCCCCTGGAGGTGGAAGAAATTTAAAAATTTCTTTGAAAAATTATTTTCACATGGCCTTTTGTTGGTATCTACAAATACACACACACACACACACACACACACACACACACACACACACACACACACACATATTTGGTACATAAACACCATTCCCACCACCGAACGACTGTATTTGGTATCTACAAATCTTATAAAAATATAGAAATTTCAAAAACCTTCAAATTTAGGATGCAGTCAACTAAGAAAAACACATTTATTCTCTCGCCAGATAAAAAACACCTGAGGAGGGGACATGGGAAGTCCTGTAGTTTGAAAGACTGCAGAGCCCCTCTCCCTCAAATGACTCTCTCGGCACACACTTCTTTGAACCAACTTTTTTGAACATACACTTTTGAAACATCAACTGGGTAACTTGGCATTCTTTTTTTTTTTAAATAAATTTATTTTTTATTTTGTATTATATTTATTTATTGGATAGAGACAGCCAGAAATCAAGAGGGGAAGGGGAGATAGAGAGGGAGAGAGACAGAGAGACACCTGCAGCCCTGCTTCATGACTCGCAAAGCTTTCCCCCTGCAGGTGGGGACTGGGGGCTTGAACCCAGGTCCTTGAGCATTATAACATGTGCACTCAACCAGGTGTACCACCACCTGGTCCCTTTCAACTTGGCATTCTTGTGGGTGGTTTAACTATGACAAGGAATGGACTTGTTTTTTTAGAATCTCTTTTGGTCTTATGATTTCAATGTCAACTGGAAGAATGCATTCACAGAGCAAACTAATGTTACATTTTTTTTTTTGTTGGTGAGCTTGAAGTCCAGCAAGATGACATTTGTGGTATGACAGGGGATTTGTTTTCTTGAAATTCCAACCAAAATGCTTTTTAGTCTATGAGTTGGTGTACCACCACCAAGGTTCTGGATAATTGCCCTTTCCCATAAGATGAAGAAATGGGCATGCTATGTTAGGACAGATCACCTGGAGGGGCCTTTTCTCAGCCCTCTACTAAACGTCACCTGGTGCCCAGATACTGACTGACTGACAGTTGCACATATGCTGCTGTGATATCCTTCCCTGCTTCAAGCTGCAGGTTTGAAAAATACCTTATATAGAAATAGTTCTTTTAGGGCACAGGTAGATAGCATAATGGTTAGGCTAAGAGATTCTCCTGGCTGAGGCTCCAAAGTCCCAGGTTCAATCCCCTGCACCACCATAAGCCAGAGCTGAGCAGTGCTCTGGTAAAATAAATAAATAAATAAAAATTACTCAGTAAATACATTTAGTTAATTTAGCACAAAAGTTAAAGACTCTGGGGTGGCCGGGAGGGTTCAGGTCCCGGAATGTGATGGCAGAGGACCTCGTGGGGGCTGTATTCTTATATGGAAACCTGAGAAATGTTACGCATGTACAAAATATTGTATTTACTATCGACTGTAAAACAGTAATCCCCCAGTAAAGGAAAAAAAGAAAACTAAAGATTTAAATTAAAACCATACTCTTTTCTATCATCTAAGAAAGTTAGTGCAACCATGGTGAATTATTTTATGTTGACAATAGCATAATGGTTATCCAAAGAAGACTCTCATGCCAGAGGCTCCAAAGTTCCAGGTTCAATAAAAATAAATAAAAATAAATTTAAAAAATTTTAAAAAAAGAAACAGCTCTCTTAAAAAATTCAACCTGTAGGCTGACCTTGTATCTCTTCTTCTAATATACCCAGGCCTAAAAGCACTAGGACACTGTGCAAATCCTGACACTTCTGTACAGTAAGCCTTGAAACCGAGTATTATTACTGAGGGACCCCGACGGCTTGTTGCCATGGAGGTATACATTCTAAGAGGTAGAGCTGGAACATATGGGGTAATCCTCTCCTAAGAAATGAAAGTAATTAAGGATCCAGGTTCCAGCTCCCTGGCTGCCCACCTGCAGGGGAGTCACTTCACAAGTGGTAAAGCAGTCTGCAGGTGTCTATCTGTCTCTCCCCTTCTCTGTCTTCCCTTCCTCTCTCCATTTCTCTCTGTCCTATCCAACAACAACGACAGTAATGACAACAACAATAACAATAACAACAACGATAAACAACAAGGGCAACAAAAGGAGCAAAATGGCCTCCAGGAGCAGTGGATTCCTGGTGCAGGCACCGAGCCCCAGCAATAACCCTGGAGGCAAGAAAGAAAGAGAAAGAAAGGAAAGAAGGGAGGAAGGAAGGAAGGAAGGAAGGAAGGAAGGAAGAGGGGGGAGGGAGGGAGGGAGGGAGAAAAAGAAAGAAAGGAAAGGAAAACGGTGCATGTTCTCACATAAACGGTTACCAGTTGACTTGGGGGCTCTGAGGTGGCTGACTGGAAACAGAGGAACGTGCACAGTGAGTGGGCTAATTAGGCTGGGTGCGAGAGTCGACTCTTCAACAGGGCAGGCTAGGACAGAAGAGACAGACATGCAAGGAGCCAGTGGGGTTTCAGCTTTGTGATGAGAGAGAGGTCTTCAGTCTAGTTCTGGCACTGGCAGTACCACTGCTCGAGAAGTCTAGTAAGCTTTGATCATTACACATACTGGCACTGCCTACTGCCAAGGCCAGGACTCCAGGGACAAAATGAACCCAGTCGATACGTTTATTAAAACTGAAGGGGCAGGTGTCGGCATACATGGTTAAGTGCACACACTACAGTGCGCAAGGACCCGGGTTCAAGCCCCTAGTCTCCACCTGCAGGGGGAAAACTTCATGAGTGGTGAAGCAGGGCTGCAGGTGTCTCTCTGTCTCTCTCTCTTTCTCTCTCTTCCCTATTAATTTCTCTGTCTCTATCCAATAATAAATAAGTAAGTTGAAGCTATCTTCATCTTGCCTGTGCTCATTACAATCCACTACTTTGAGTTGTTCATTTTAAGACTAGAAAGTATAATGGTCAATGTAAAAAACAATATATGTAGGGGCTGGGCGGTGGTGCACATGTTAGGCACACATAGCACAAAGCCCCAGGACCCGCACAAGAATCCCAGTTCAAGCCCCCAGCTCCCCACCTAAAGAGGGTTACTTCCCAAGTGGCGAAGCAGGTCTGCAGGTGTCTCACTTTTCTCTCCCTATCTTCCCCTCCCCTCAATTTCTGTCTGCATAATTCAAAAAACTGAACACATGAACACAGGAACAGTGGATTTGTAGCACAGACACAGAGCCCCGGCGATAACCCTGTAGGAAACCTGTGTGTGTGTGTACACACTTAATTAAAACAGCTCTTGAATTTTCCAAGCTTCAAGAAACTCTGTATACACTCTAGGGAAGCATCGCTTTAAGGCAATTAACAGACTTTGTAACTGTTGAAAGTTTATCAGTGTGTGAGATTTCTCTTGAAGACATTCGAATATGACCACCCTTTTTAATCACCAGCCCACATCAATGCAGTTCAAGTGGGGTACCGCAGGAACCCTGCACCATCATCACCAGGGAGACTGCAGGACAGAAGGGGTAGGGACATGATCCAGCCAGAAATATGCAGTGTAGCTTAATCACTGTAATTTAGATCTTGTCACTAAGTCCCAGGTACAAGCTCTTTTATGCACTGTCAAGAGATTTCCACATTAATTGCTGTTCCTGTCTTTTCAGGACATAAACACTCTAATTTGCAGCGATTTCAGTTTTTCTTGCAATGTGCATTTAGTGGCTAAGTCCCCCCTTCCCCTCCAGAAAAAAAAAAGCTGCTAAAGTCCTGATTATCAGGCTCTCTCTGCCAAGACCAACAGAGTAAAGTCACAAAGCAACCCCCCCCCCCCCCCCCTGCGCTTACCAGAGTCCAGAAGTGAATATGACTCAACCCATCATGGGTGGGAAGCCTGGCCCTCAGTGAAAGGCCACATTCTTCTCTAGCACGTTTGCTGCTCAACAGAGGAGTTGTTTCCACACGACGATCTAAATGTTTTCCGCATGGTCAGTGTGAAGCAGAAAATCTGGGTAATCCTTTGAGGCCTTCAGCCAGGCCCTGTCAGCATATTCCGAGACTGCAAGTCTAGGAGCCTACTCTGGGCTGCAGGAGGTGGGGCGGTCTGCAGATGCCTTTTCAATCTTACTCCATACTGGCTTTCTTCTGCCATCAAATTAGACCAGGAAGGGCTCTCCTGATCCAATGCCCATCTTTTCTTTCCTCCTTTTCTTCTCCCCTCCCTTCCTATTCTTTTTAAACCAAAGTACAAAATAAAAGCGTTTTAAACCGAAACTCTTCTCTGGCCGATGGCAGTGCAGGGGCTTGAACCTGGGGCTTTGGGGCATCAGCTATGAGAGAAATCATTTTGAATAACTATTAGGCTATCTCCCCTGCATGCAGTGTTCTTTAAAAAAGCACCTGCCTTTCAAAATGAAGAACAAACAAAAAACCAGATGGCAAACTTAGAAATTACAGAGAAACTACTAAGAATTGGAAAATATTCTAAGTCATTGCACAGTTTTAGTAAGATGGTGGAGGGTACAACTACCAGCAAGTGTTGTACTTCTCTGTTCTCTCTCTCTCTCTCTCTCTCTCTGCTGGACTTCACCACTCTGGGCAGACATTTTTCAATTGGGGGATGGGGAGGGAGTGAGGGGAAGACTGTACGGCACTGATGTTTGCATCAGGGCAGTGGGGCTGGGTTCAAACCTGGGTCTTGTGCATGACCAAGCAAGTGCTATCCAGGTGAGCTCCCTTGACAGCCCTCTGCCCTGTGACTTTCTGGCACCCAAGAAGACAGAGGCTACTTCACCAGTTGCTTTATTTTTGCTTTAGGGGCCGCATAGTCTAATCTTATGACCGTAATGTGGTAGTGGCAAGCAGAAACAAAACTTGTAAAATGTTTCATACCATATGGCCAGCCTGGAATTATGAAAGATACCAAGGACACACACACACACACACACACACACCCAGAGTACTGCTCAGCTCTGGCATATGTGATACTGTAGTTCAAACTTGGAAGCTCATGTGTGCAAGTCCTGTGCTCTCCCACTGAGCAATCTTCTTGGCCGTCAAGAGTCTTATCAGTAACACTGCAGAGCTGAGAAAGCTGAATATTGAAGTGATGAAGTTAAATAAACCCAAACTGAATGGAGGAAATCCTCTCATTAAAATTACCTGTAGTTCAGCTGTTAAAAATGATGAAGTCAGGGGGATGGGAGTAGCGCAGAGGCTTAAGTGCACATGGTGTGAAGCCCAAGGACCAGCGCAAGGATCCCAGTTTGAGCCCCAGGTTCCCCACTTGCAGGTGGGTCGCCTCACAGGCGGTGAAGAAGGTCTTCAGGTGTCTATCTTTCTCTCCCCCTCTGTCTTCCCTTCCTCTCTGGATTTCTCTCTGTCCTATCCAACAACAGCAGCAATAACAACAATAACAACAACAAGGACAACAAAATGGGGAAAAAATGGCCTCCACCAGCAGTGGATTCTTGGTGCAGTCACCAAGCCCCAGCAATAACCCTAGAGGCAAAAAAAAAAAAAAAAAAAAAGTCATCTCCTTTGCCTCATCTTGGATGGGGCTTCAAGGAACCATGTGAAGTGAGATAAGCCAAAATGAGAAGGATGAACACGGGAGGATCTTACTCACAGGAGGAACTTAAGGACAAAGGACAGAATGGGAAAACATAAATATGATTTTTGTACTGGGTTTGGTTTATCGCACCAAAGCAAAGGACTCTGTGAGGGGAAACAGGGTGAGAGTTGGGGGGTTGGGTTCTGGTGCCTGGCAGTGAATAAGGACCCAAGTTGAGGTGAGTGTTTTTATAGACACTTATCACAAGGAGACGAAAACCTGAATCACTGTGTTAACAACTGTGTTATACTCCATTAATCCCCATTCATAAAAGCAAAAAGAATTCTGATTAAAAACAAAAAGCTTGGGGGTCGGGCGGAGGCGCAGTGGGTTAAGCGCATGTGGCGCAAAGTGCAGGGACCGGCATAAGGATCCCGGTTCGAGCCCCCGGCTCCCCACCTGCAGGGGAGTCGCTTCACAGGTGGTGAAGCAGGTCTGCAGGTGTCTGTCTTTCTCTCCCCCTCTCTCTCTTCCCCTCCTCTCTCCATTTCTCTCTGTCCTATCCAACAACGAACAACATCAACAATGGCAATAATAATAACCACAACGAGGCTACAACAAAAAGGGGGGGGGGGAATGGCCTCCAGGAGCAGTGGATTCATGGTGCAGGCACCAAGCCTAGCAATAACCCTGGAGGGGAAAAAAAAAAAAGCTTATCTGTAACCAACAGATTATCTGGACTCCAATTATTTTTTTTTAAACCTGAATTCTGTTTCTCTGTTGTTTTATTTTAGGGCGTGACAATAAAAGGACCAGAACACTGGGGCTGAGTGGTGGTGAACAAGGTTAAGTGCACGTTACCAAATGCATGGACCAGGGTTCGAGCCACTTCCCACCTGTAGAGGGGATGCTTCAGGAGAGGTGAAGCAGGTCTTTCTCTCCCTATCGCACCTTCCCCTCCAATTTCTCTCTGCCCTATCCAATAAAATAGAAAGAAAAAAAAAAATAAAGGCCACCAGGAGTGGGTGGTTCATAGTACTTTCATAGAGCCCCAGAGATAACCCTGGTGGAGAAAAAAAAAAAAAGCCAGAACTCAGAAGGCTAGAAGCTGTCATACAAGTTGAACAGTGACTAAAAACAAACAAAGGTAAGAGGAGGAATTCAGAAATATAGCACTGAGATATTTCTGCCTTAAAAGGAAGCATTCTGGCATACAGCTGAGCTGTAGCCTCCAATGCAAAAGAGGACATGAAAAACAGTATTTACACTTTGCAACGTGCATTTAATCCCTGAAAAACAGTATTTACTATGACCATCAGTGTGACCTCCAAGGTTACAAGGGAACGTGTCTGCTTTTTACTACGACAGGTAGATGTGCAATGTTAGTCACAAGTTTCTGCTGGCTGCCCTCACCTCCCAACTCCCCACCAGTCCAGAGCCAACCACTGAGAAGGATTACCATACAGACACTCAGAAAGCACTGTCCTCTGACAGCATGCATTCGACATTGTAAACACTGCCATGGTGGGTGGCGCAAAGTGTTGGGTAGTATGCCAGCTCCCCCTGGCTTCTGCTTAACCAAGCACCGGTATGCCTCTATAGGGATTGGGTTTGATCCCATTCAAAGCGGTCTATTTACATAAATTACTTTTACATTTACATAAAGCACCACACTCCACACTCCCTCCAGGGCATTAGTGGTTCAGTGATAGAATTCTCGCCTGCTCCGCCCCCTCTCCTTGTCACACCCTGATCCTCTCCTTGTCATACCCTGATTTTCACCAGTCACTTTTCTCTCCACCCTCTCTATGTCACATCCTACTTGGCAAGTATATATAAAGACAGCATTGTGAATTTTAGGGTACTTGAGTTTAGCTTAGCTCAGCTTAGATTGTGCTGTGTCCTGCATGAATAAAGAGATACTGCCTACAGCTCAACCATGAGTCCCTGGTCGTCTGTTACCCGCCCGTGAAGCCAGCCCGGCGAAAACAACATAGCCCGGCGAAAACAACAGCAAAGTGCAGGGACCAGCGTAAGGATCCCAGTTTGAGCCCCCAGCTCCCCACCTGCAGGGAAGTCGCTTCACAGGTGAAGCAGGTCTGCAGGTGTCTGTCTTTCTCTCCCCTTTTGTCTTCCCCTCCTCTCTTCATTTCTCTCTGTCCTATCCAACAACAACCACATCAATAATAACAATAATAATTACAACAAGGTTACAACAACAATGGCAACAAAAGGGGAAAAAATGGCCTCCAGGAGCAGTGGATTCATGGTGTAGGCACTGAGCCCAGCAATAACCCTGGAGGCAAAAAAAAGTAGGTGTGTGTGTGTGTGTGTGTGTGTGTGTGTGTGTGTGTGTGTGTGTGTATTTCAATATCTACAAGAAAAGACTGTTCCATTCTATATCCTTTACCATTACCTGAATGTCAGAATTACAAAGGTCTCCTCTCGTCATGCTATGCAGTTCGGACGATTTTTATAAAGCCGCAGGCAAACACAGGCTGGGACATAGTGCAGCGGGCAGAGCGCAGGGCTAGCATGCCTGAGGCTCCTGGTCGTCCCCTGGTGTCAGGGCTACAGCAGCACTCTGGCTTCTCGCACAAAATAACAAATATGAAGAACAAACAAGCAAACAACTGCCTGGTGCATATGGTTGAAAAGGATTTAAGTTGGGGCCCAAAGTGCTTTGCAGACGCCTGTCACAGGGAGATGAGAGGCTGTACTCACGTGTGAACACCTGTACTGTGATCCATTAACAACCAATAAAGAGAATTAAAATAGATAGCTTAAAAAAAAACCTCAAATAAATCTGCTAGCTTTTCTTACAGTTTAAAATAATGTATTAGGACTGTAGGAATAAGGGTAGCTAGTGGCAAACAGCGTTAAACACATAGTTTAACTCACTGCAGTGTAACTCTTTTTTTTTTTTTTTTGCCTCTAGTGTTATCACTGGGGCTTGGTGCCTGTACAGAGAGAAATTGAGAGGGGAGGGGAAGACAGGGAAAGAGAAAGAGAGACACGTGCTTCACCGCTTGTGAAGTGTTCTGCCCCCCACCTCACCCCCACAGATGGGGAGCAGGGGCTCGAACTGGGATCCTTCAGATTCGTACTATATGTGCTTAACCCGGTGCTCCACTGCCCGGCCCCTTAACTCACCTGAGCTGTGTTAGGTGAGGCGGGGCAGGAAGCAGGACAGGGCTAGCGAGAGGAGCAGCAGCTGGGAAGGGCGGTTACCTGGTGTGGGAAGCGACGTCATTTATACTGAAGGTGCTGTTCTCCCTGGTCAGAGGGCTGGAGCCGGCCTGGCTCTTGCTGTGGAGATCCAGGCTGAGGGACGACTCTGCTTTTCGCTCCATGCCGTGGCCCTCTGCCTCCAGAGTCCGATCTGCCGGAGAGATCACCTCGCTGGAGCTATGCCAGAGTGGTGTCACTTTCTCCTTGCCCGGCCCCGAGCGAGGTGATGAGGTGGCAGCCCCCAGGGAGACGGTGCTGCCGTGGCTGGGGCCGTAGGAGGTGGTATCGATGCCGCTGTCTGCAGAGGTGCCTTGCAGGTAGCTGTAGCTGTTGAGCTCGGCTTCCTTGCGGTCACCGTCGTACCACTTCTCGTCACTGTGGGCACTCGAGGCGTTGCTGGAGAGGGTATTGCTGCTGGAGTGGCTCGAATAGTGGCTGTCAGACTGAAGCAAGAGAAGCATCATTTGCTTAAGTACAGGTTTTGTGTCTTGAACACAAGGGAAAAAGGAACAGAGTGACCTGGTGCTATCTGTCTGGTTGTGGGGTCCTGAATGCTCAAAGATTCCAATGGTGACGAACCAGAGTAGGTACCTGGAGTGACCTACGCAGAGGGTCCCTGCAGGAAACAATGGCAGCAGGTTCTTTAAATAATCCACTTCCTGGGGGGCCCAGCGGTAGCGCAGGGGGTTAAGGGCGCATGGCGCAAGGTACAAGGATAGCACAAGGATCCTGGTTCGGACCCCTGGCTCCCCACCTGCAGGGGGGTCGCTTCACAAGCAGTGAAGCAGGTCTGCAGGTGTCTATCTTTCTCTTCCCCTCCTCTCTCGATTTCTCTCTCTCCTACCCAACAACAACAGCAAAGGCAACAATAAAAACAACAACAAGGGCAACAAAATGGGAAAAATGGCCTCCAAGAGCAGTGGATTCGTAGTGCATGCACTGAGCCCCAGCAATCCCTGGAGGGCAGGAAATAAATCCATTTCCTAGCTTCTTCCCACCCAAAGAGTCCAAATTTTATCTGGTCTATTCCTACCTGTGGGTTCCCGTTTATGAAACATTTTTCCCTGCATTATACTTTACCGTCTTTTAGCCACCAGACTGCAGACTCTACTAGGATTCCTTCCTGACATGCCTGGGCAGACAACCTCACCAATGTGTCCTCCACTCCCCAGAGCCCTGCCCGACTAGGGAAAGACAGAAACAGGCTGGGGGTGTGGATCCACATGCCGACACCCATGTTCAGAGGAGAAGCAATTACAATAGCCAGAACTCCCACCTTCTGCACCCCATAAAGCAATTTGGTCCGTACTCCTAGAAGGATAAAGAATAAGGGACGTTTCCAGTGGAGGGGATGGGACACAGAACTTTGGTGGTGGGAACTGTATGGAGTTATACCCACTAACTTACAATCTTATAAATTGTTATTAAATCACTAATAGTAACAAGAATAATATCTATTTCCTACTGTGTGACTTGTGCTAATATGTCAAAAGCACTAAAATAATGTTCATCTAAGAGGTTATCAATCTACAGCCCTTAAAATTAGAAACAAAGCGACGCTTTAAAAGGACTAATCATGAGAAAACCTACTTGACTTTGAAAGTCCTACTGACAGAGTAAGTAGACAGGGAATACACAATTTGAAGAGTTATCCTCTTCAATCTTCAATTATCATCTATTCTGGAGACAATTTTCTAAATAGTCTTTAGAAAAAAAAACCTTATAGTGATGCCAAGACAATTCAATGGGAGAAAATAATCTATTCAATACATGGTATTAGGGCCACTGGACATTCATATGCAAAAAAATAAAGTTGGATCCTTCACACATAGCAAAATAGCTGCAGAAGATCAAAGAGCCACATGGAACAGCTTTTCTAAACTGCTAGGAGGAAATAGGTACATGTTTGTGTGGCGGTGCATTATGCAGCCGTTTCTTAGACAAGATACCCAAGGCACAAACATGTTTAATTAATAAATTGAACTTCAAAAACTAAAGACTTTGGGGCTTCAAAGCACCAATTAAAAAAAAAATTGGCCAAGGATTTGAATAGACCGTGCTACAAAGATATACAAACGTCCAGTGAACACATGGAAAGAGCCTCACATCATTAGTCATTAGAGAAATGTGAAGCAAAACCACAATGAGACAAGGCTTCCAGACCCTGGGATGGCTGCAATACAAAGGCAGACTGTAACAATGGCTCCCACTGTGGATGGAAATGTAAATGGGGAAGACCACCAAGGGAAAACAATGACGAGATCACTCTTGGTAAACATCCCAGGAAGCGGGAAGCAGTCATCAGGACTGCACCACTACGGGCCAGCTTTTTCAGACAGGGTTACAAGGGGGGTAGGGGATGCGGGGGGTCTGAGGAAGGCTGTGTGTCTGTGCATGTGTGCTGGGAGGGACATGCTACAACGGTAAAGCTTCTCCTTCTCCTGGGGTGGTGCTATACTACTCCTATGGAGGGTAGTTGAACTGGGGGGTTGAACTTGGGTCATTCACATAGCAAAGCGGCTGTCCCCCTCCCCCCAACCACCAAGTAACTACCTTACTGCCCTGGAAACATGTTTTCACACAGAAACTTCTACATGAGTATTTATAACATCTCTATGCATAACAACCCCAAAGCAGGAACAATTCAAATGCCTAAAAGTTGATGGATTTAAAAAAAAAAAATAGAGGGAGTCGGGTGGTAGCGCAGCGGGTTAAGCGCGTGTGGCGCAAAGCTCAAGGATCGGCGTGAGGATCCTGGTTGGAGCCCCCAGCTCCCCACCTGCAGGGGAGTCGCTTCACAGGCGGGGAAGCAGGTCTGCAGGTATCTGTCTTTCTCTCCCCCTCTCTGTCTTCCCCTCCTCTCTCCATTTCTCTCTGTCCTATCCAATAACGACAACATCAATAATAACTACAACAATAAAACAACAAGGGCAACAAAAGGGAATAAATAAATAAATATTTAAAAAATAGAGTAGGGGGCTGGGTGGTGGTGCATTGGGTTAAGAGCACATAGTACTAAGCTTAAGG
The DNA here is from genome assembly GCF_950295315.1 of Erinaceus europaeus. Taxonomy (NCBI): domain Eukaryota; kingdom Metazoa; phylum Chordata; class Mammalia; order Eulipotyphla; family Erinaceidae; genus Erinaceus; species Erinaceus europaeus. The sequence continues at coordinate 79,079,170 of NC_080177.1, forward strand.
ACCTGAACAAGGATCCCGGTTTGAGCCCCCAGCTCCCCACCTGCAGGAGGGTTGCTTCACAAGTGGTTAAGCAGGTCTGCACGTGTCTCTCTCCCTCTCTCTCTCTCCCTCTCCCCTCTCAATATCTCTCTGTCTTATCCAATAAGGTGGAAAAAATGACCACCAGGAGTAGAGGATTTTGTGTCGGCTCTGAGCCCCAGTAATAACCCTGGAGGCAAAAAGATAAGGAATTGTATGTAAATATGGCAAAAGGACAAAAGTGTGGCTTGTCATGGACATTAAGAGAAGCTATAAGGGGGAGCTGTTGGGATGTTGTCAGTCTCCCTGACTGAAGTCTTGGCCATATCTTCTGTGTGCAATTGTGTAAAGCAAAGAAAACCAACTTCCAGTACATTTTTATTCCTTAAAGTTTACGGTCATTGTGATTGGACTGCTAACCCATTCAGACCTATACTGTGGCAAGGCGACCTCAAGGCCATAGCCAGCAGAAATCCCAGGATTACAGCAACAAATTCCCCCTTTCTGCTCAGACAACTTCTTTCTTGCAGAAAGATCAGTGCAGGTCTATACCACTCACTGCACATGGCAAGGAACCTATATTGCTAGGAACAGATGACCTTAGACCATTCTACAGCTAACTTACATGTCCTTGTTTGTTCGGAGACAAATGAACCACCGGATCCTGCCGCATTAATCTCCCGCTGGGACTCTCTCGGAAAGCTGGAAGGACCTTTGATACCGCGGGGAGATGGCACGTTGGCTCTGGAATATAGCACAGGGCATTATAGTGCAGGCACTAGATGGGTGAGAGCATGTTGACACATGAAGACGGTTTGCCATTAACCTCTCAGTTCACTGGGCGGAAGATTCTGCGTTTTCAGCGGTAAAGCTTGTTGGGTTTACACAATGGGCAGCATGTCAGAAACCAAGTGGCCAATGGAGAAAGCTTGCAGCTGGTGGCAGTGTGTCACATCAAACGCGTTAGCATAGCCAAGTACCACCAAACTCGAGGCCATGAACAATGCAGCAACGCGAGGAACAAAGTTTTGGTCTGGGGGGAGGGGCAAAGTCTAGAACATATGGATCAAACCTTTGAAGTCCATTCACTGCTAACCTAGCTTGGTCTACATCACCTACACAGGCACGGATGCAATCTCGTGTTACTTACCAGGACACTTTGGAAATATTTTACCTGTATAGTCATGCTGCTCGAGGACAA